>NW_005187510.1:2267346-2269192 GCF_000239375.1 Pundamilia nyererei
CTGGACAGTGTTCACACACAGAGAAACAAGCACTCAAAGTACAAAAGCTATGTCTGGAGCAGTCTTGCATCAGTGGGACTGGGAAATTCCACTGCATCAGAAATGGGAAATTATCCATCTTTGTTTCTTTGCTCTACAACTCCAAGTTTATTTTTTCAAGCATCATTCTGATACTTTTATTGAAGAACCAAAAAATGTACTATTTATATCATTATCATTGATACGTTGTTTCCCTATAATAACTTCAAAAATTTTAATGGCTCATGAAAGAATTCTTTAAACCAACCAAACGGATGAAAACAGATCAGGATCTCGAATGTTTATTTGCTGCAGATAATAACTTTTTAAATACTCAGATTCAATCCGTCAAACTGTGGATGTCATTTGTGAGTTCATTTAAGAATGATGAGATAAGCATATAACCAATATTCTGAAAGCACTGCATGACGTGTTGAGTCCTGTAGAAAATGCGCTTCTGTAGTTGAGTTAAAGAAAAGCTATAAACTCTTTCTTCTATGTTTAGATTTCATACACAGTATAAAGTGCCTAATACAAGCACTGGATTTGTATTAGGCACTGGACTACTACTGGATTTACAGCTGTGTGTGAACCAGCAAAGACAGGCTTACATTTGCATAAACTAAGTTGTTATATTACATCTTAACTCTGTCTTAGTTGCTGGTTCTAATTTCTAAAACCTGTCAGACTCACAGTAAAAGTGCCTCATAGAACCATAGTGTAAGCAACATTTACAGTTACTGTACATAAAACAAAAGAAGGCCTACATCTAAACACAATTATTATCTCTTAAATCTTCCTTGGCTGCTGTATTTATTTTCTGAAACCTGTCTGGTGTGCTGCTCAATGTTGTTTAAGCAGCTAGGACACGTTTTGTCGCTCATAACTCACAATGGTTCAGCCTGCTCTCACGGGTGAACTTGCAACACTCTGTATTCCCAGCATCTATGCTTGAGCCTGCAGCTTGGAAATTCCAAGTGAAAGGCAAGCCTGCATTTGCTTGTTCACCATAGTTTGTCCTCAAATACCAAAGCAAAAGGAAAGTAATGCTGATTCTTTGAGATATAATGACAAACACGCATAACACACAAAATTATTTTTTTTTAAAGAAGATGGATATATAATGGTGCTGCAGTTGTTTGTATTGCAGTTGCTCACTATTGAGTCCATCCCTCCATCTATTAATCGATCCACCCTCTTATGGTGTTCCTATATTTAACTTATTGTTGACCATTCATTGTGAATAGCTGTGTAACTACTGTGTAATGGGTTTCATTTTAGGGCTTTTGCCTTTTGGTTCGGGGTCTGTGCACCTGCAAACCATGAGTGGAGCAGCTCATTTATGTGCTGAAACACCTTACGAATAAATCCAAGAATCTGTGTGTGTGTTTTTGTGTATACTGTATACTGTAAAGTAGCAGTACTAGTGCAGTGTCCAATGATGTGATAAATCATATGAGCATTCATAAGCCACCCGCTTTGTTTATTTTCCTGTTTACAACTTTTTCACCCCCACAGAAGCTAGTGCTATGGAAGCCCATTTCTGCCCAAAAAAAAAAGTATTCATAACTCAAAATTTCGACTCATTAACTCGAAATGTAGCTCAAAATTTTGAATTAATAAGTCGAAATTTTTAGTTGGCGCTGCCAATCAGTAATCTATGTGAATGACATCTTTTCCTTGTTACCTGGAAGCTGAAGCCCTCAGCTACAAATGCTACAGCTAAGCTACCAGTGTTACAGCCAGTCGTGAATGCACAAATTGCTGATTATTTTCAGCGTGACTTCACAAATGATGAAATCCTTGAGTTATTAGCGGAATCACATGG
>NW_005187510.1:2269487-2272168 GCF_000239375.1 Pundamilia nyererei
GGCTTCCATAAGTTTCAGTAGTCAGTAAAAGCACGGATAAAACAATCTACTGTCTGAAGCAAAAGTAACACCTGACACCTAACAGGATTCTGTTTGATTTTGTGTGAAAGACAAGAGCAAAATGTCAAGAGCCTGCAGTTTGATCCGATCCCTTAGCATATCCCCCCGCCCCCCTTTTTCTCCTGTGGAGAGAGGCATTGGGAAAATATGTTTTAAAAGAACCACACATATACACACACACACACGCACACACTTATATTTGAGTGATTTTACAGTCATTGTTTTAATTGAATGAATTGAGCACACCAACTGTGAGTCAGCTAACATCTCCTTATGTTAGCTGACTCACAGTTGCAACTGGACTGTCATTGCTTGTTGCCCCCGATAGCTCTTGTGGCTGCTTAAAGAAAACCAGATGTTAGTGTCTTGGCTGCTCATTCATGAATTTAAGTCGGCCTGTTTCGGCAAATGTAGCAGAGCTCTCCTGAAGGGCCCCTGCAACTGCAACATGTTATGTCTTCATTTTCAGAAAGGTTGAATGGTTTATGTTGGTCAGATCCTCTGACTGGCTTCTGTCAGCTCCTTTGTGATGCTTGGCTGCGGTAAAAGGTGCTGGTATTTATACTCATTTGGTCCAAGGTGCCTCATTAGTCACAGTGTAGCATTTCACGACCAGCTTACATCAGCAGTACTCTTAAACTGCGCAGTGTTTTGCTCTGAAAGCATGTATCCTTCAGCAGTGTTGTACAGGAGGCTGTGCAGTGCTCAGGTCTGACCTAACAGGGTGGTATAATTTCATTCAGCTGTCTACGTTGGCTATAAAATATATATATATTCTAAAAAGAAAAAAAAGAATTTAAACTGAATAGATAACAGCCTTTTCACCTCTTATGATGTTCATATATCTGTAACTGTATAAAAGGGCCCAAAGTTCACAGGACAATTCTATTTGAATTCTGATACAGGTGTTTGTAAGTTTATATAAGTTTATAAACTGTTCATTTAATATTTAACCTTCTGTTAGTTTGATCCAGCCCACTGTCTGGTGACATCATCCAGTTAGTAAGATGGCCAGTTTCATGTCGGACGAGCAGTGTTGGTCCGGTGGGGGTGCACTGATTCCTGTAGGATGTGATGTGTGCGTGAATGATAAAAAGCCACACACACCCCCCCTGTGATTACAACCACAGGAATTGAGCTGTAAGTATAAAGTGCTTCAAACCAAACCTCAAGTTCCTTCTTCCATACTTTGTGACAATTTGGCCTTAGGTGGTGTTCTGGCCGACACACCGGGGTGACCATATTTTTAAAGAGTGAATCAGTGCCACAACCGTGCCTATCCCTGATATCTCCACTCCAGTAACATTAATGGAGAGTTTCTTAGCATCTTTAGTACTCGATGATTTCTAAAAACTTGTTGTACAATGTGCTACATGTCTGAGACAACATGCCTTTTGTCCTGTCTTCTTTCTCTCACCTTACATTCTTACATTCTTCCTTACAATGATGCTAGAAAGATGCGACTGTTATTGTGATTTGGCACTGTTTAAATAAAACTGAATTGAATTAAGACACACAAATATAAATTTGTGTGTTAATTATATTTATTTAATCTATATTTCTACATAGAGTTCAATTGATTACATTTGTTCTATTATTTATTTGATAATAGTTTACATGTTACTGGCACTTACTTTAATATACCACAGACTCAGACTGAGATAAAAACGACATAGCCTTTAGGAGCTGCGTGAGATGTCGCAGACTCACCTGTGTGGACTCACCTGCAGGTCGAACTGAACATGCTTTGAAAGAAAAGATGCAGTTTGGTTCCTCTGAGGATGGAGGAAAAGGTCTGTCAGAGTCTTGCAGAGTAACTGCTTATATCTGCAGCGGAGTGGAGACGTCAGAGCAGGACGCCTCTTTACACACTCAACAATTATGCGATAAAATTTCACCCAAACTGCCAGTGTGTGTTTCATTTAAAACAGGTAATCTGTCATCAGCGCAGGTGAATGGAAATGTGTGTAATGTGTGTTTTAATTTACTGACCCACCCAGTCATTAAGCAAATGTTTATCTTTCGGTGGAGCACCTTGAATACTTCATGTTCCTCTTGTAGTCATGGAACAGTAAAGAGGTGGTTTGCACATATTTCTACATAAATACAACATTGCTCTTTGGTGTGTACTAAGAATAGAGAAAAATGAGAAAAAATGATCTGAAATGACAAAGAAGTGGAAATGTGAACACAATTCTGGAAGCATGATGGTCAATGTAACACTTCAATTCAACTTCCACTGGTCTCACTCAAAAATCATTCTGTTTAATCTCTGAACACAGACTGGATCATTTAGCAAGCTTTGTTCACCTACACGAACGCTGGACTTTTCTAGCAACATGTCTTAAAAATTGATTTATTTTTCCAGGGTTTAAAGGCACAGTCTGTAAAATCTCACCACTAGATGTCAGTAGACTGTAGATTGCATCAACTAAATTCTGTTTTCTTACTCCTCTCAAGTCAAGTGCATAATCCCAGTTCTGGTGGTTGCTGTAGAACAACCACATTAATCTATAATCAGTGTTGGGACTAGGGATGGGTACCGGTAACCAGACCGAAAAGCAGCGCACATTTCGGTGCTTTATTTCGGTGCTTTTTTTTCCTGAGCTGTGATACACTTT
>NW_005187511.1:0-3996 GCF_000239375.1 Pundamilia nyererei
AAAAAAATATTCTCTAGATCAACCTGCACTTTTTTGACGTTTTTGCAACATGCTTTTCCTTTTACTTACTTATTTCATTTTGGCTCAGTGATGACTACAACAAGGTACCACCCCTTGATCCAGAAAAACTGAAAATCTTCAACACGGTGGAGGAGATTACAGGTGTGTGTATGTTGTGGGGTTGTGCTTTTTTTTTAGACTGTCACTTAGACTGCTTTTATCTTTTTATGTTATTTAATGCCATTTGCAGTCTGGTTGAGGCTTCTGAAAAACAATCTCTCTGTTTTCAGACTTCCTCAACATCCAGTCGTGGCCTGCAAGCATGTCTGACCTGTCAGTCTTCTCCAACCTCCAAACAATTCAGGGAAGAAAACTTTACAAGTGAGAAACAGTTTTTTTGTTTTTGTCTTTTCTGCATTGTTATGCAGACAGAGTATTTGCTGGAATATAAAAGTAATTTTGTTTTTTTTTTCTTTGTTATTTCTAATTTTTATCCTATCTTGTTATCCTGTTTAGAGGAGTGATTAGTAAAAGGTACAGTAAAGATTTCACATGCTCACATCTCTCTATCTCCTCTTAGAGCCTACAAATGTTCTGTCCGAATCCGTGGTGTTGGTATTTTTCAGTATGATTTTTTCAGGGATAATTCAGCACTGGGATTGTTTGGTTAAGCTGGCCGTGGGCACAACTTTTTAAAGCTGGGAGAGGCAGCATGTTTTTGACATCAATTTGACAAAGAAAAAGCTCTTTTCAGGCTGGTCTCAAGCTTCAGTAAATGAGAGGAAAGCAAGATGGGGTACATCAGAGTACTTTTACCTGGGTTTAAATCCCGTCTGAAACCAAAAGCACTAAAGCATTAAAAACAAACCGCCTTCTCAGCTTTAATGAGTTCACATATAACTAAAGAATTTACCAAAGTAGATTCTACAAAATTGATACCGCAGTATCAGTTTTGTTGTAGTATTTCCATACTACATACTACATGATGCATGAAAATACTGAAGATTAAACATGAATATGTTTGTTGGCTGTTTGTCTTTTTAAGTGCACGGGTTATGCAATTTGAAAAACATGACATTCAGACACCGAATCACTGAATTCATATTGTGTCTAAAAGGTATCAAAATGAATAGATGGTGACAAACTTCTCAAAGAAAACACACTGTGAAAGATTATATTACATCATTAAATGTGATCAGTAAGAACAACAAGAAACACAAAGTGCCACACTGCTGGATTTTGTGCAAATACAGCTAAAGTGCATTAATTGTGTTTGTAAACCTTAAAAAATAATGTCTGACATCATGTTCTTGAAAACTGCTAAACCTAAAAGAAATATGGCTTTCAATATTCACTTTGATTTTGTGGTATTTTAAACAAAATTGGAACATTTTCATCCACTTTCTGACCTTTATTTACTTCCTGCTGTTCTACAGGAGCTATGCACTCATGGTGGTTAAGATCAATTCTCTGACCTCGCTGGGGTTGCGCTCACTGCAAAACATAAATGATGGTGCCGTGTACATTAAAGGAAACAAGAATCTCTGCTATCATGATACTGTCAACTGGACACGGCTTTTAGGCTCCCGTCCACAGAAACGTTCAAAGCTCTTAGACATCACCAACAACCAAAAGAAGGATGAATGTGGTGAGTGGGGGCGGACCATTTAAAACTTGCAAGACGTGATTGTGAACAATGGCTCTGCTCATAACATCGTTTCTGTTTTGGTTGCGTCCTTAGTTAAAGAGAAGCACGTGTGTCACCCGCTGTGCTCCTCTGATGGCTGCTGGGGTCCGGGCCCAGACCAGTGTGTCAGCTGTAAGAAATACAGCAGGGGAGGAACCTGTGTACCAGACTGCATGTTCTTAACTGGGTCAGTATTCACAAAATGACGTATAAAGCGATTATTAATATAAAGCTTTAACGGTGTAACATGTATGCAGGTTGTTAGAGAGTGAATGACAAGAAGGAGTGGTATTAAAGAAACAAGCAGTGATTTAGAGAATTGATATTTTCTGATAGTTTTAAACAGAATTTACATTTTAAAGCACAAATACTCGCACCCTGTTTGAAGTGCCACATTGCTGGATTATGTGCAAATACAGATAAAGTACATGCTTAATCGTATCCACCGTGCTCTCTGTGCACAAATCAACAGGGGAGACAAATTGAATAACTGATTCAAATGCATTGCTGCCCACTTCTAGTGTGTTATAAGTGAAGACTAAGAGGGATTACTGTGTATAGGTCTATACATTGTTAAGGAAAATCCTGAGCATTGGCCCTAAGATGTGACTAATGTCTGCTGTAAGTCTTTGAACTTGAATAGAAACTTGGTTTATGCCTCGATTGCAGGAAGCAGAGGGAGTTTGCTACTAAGTCAGGGGAGTGTCTGCCCTGTCACCCTGAGTGTAAGGTCCAGGAGGGGAAGGAGACGTGCACAGGCCCGGTATGTTTGACTTAAAACTTCTAGAAGGAAAAAAAAGAAAAGAAAAGAACTGGCATAAGGCTTCTGCTGCCACCTAGCGGCCTTACAAAAATGGCTGTCCACCATAATGCCACTCGCCTTCAACTCTTGCAAAAACCTTTCTGCTTTTATTCACTCTTTTTTTTTGTCTGCAGGGAGCAAATAAATGTCTAGCTTGTGCCAGCCTGAAAGATGGCCCACACTGTGTCTCCATGTGTCCTGAGGGTGTTATGGGGCAGGAGGGAACCATCTTTAAATATCCAGACAAGGAGGGCAACTGTAAACCTTGCCACAACAACTGTACCCAGAGGTAAGTACAAGTGGAATGATGTAGTTAGACACACACAATTTGCTTCTTTAAACTGATCCCCTGGGTTTTTTGTTTTTAGGTGCACCGGTCCAGGAATCGGGGACTGTACAATATCATCTAGGTACATTTCAGGGTAAGTTCTCTTCTCATTCTGATATATGCTGTATGTAATTTTGACATTCAAGTATTAAGAGCTGACACTGTGCCCCTTTTCTCCTCTGCCTTTAGGCAAATGACCACGGCTATCGTACTGGGAGTGATTGCCCTCATCTTTGCTTCCTTCTCCATTTTCGTGCTAAGTATTCTCTACCGCCGAAGTCTCGCTATTCGTCGCAAGCGCGCCATGAGAAGATACATGATGAATAGCGAAGTCAGTATCTGTATTCGAGTGTTACTGTGCCGCTGTGCTTGTTTTGGGTTTGTCATAATTCATGCCCCTGTGTGCCTGCAGAGTTTTGAGCCCCTGGAAGATAAAGGGACAAAATATGAAGCTCGGACCCTTAAACCTACAGAGCTGCGTAAGATCAGGCTGCTGGGTAATGGAGTGTTTGGATCAGTCCATAAGGTACTTGAAGAGACAGACTCCTATAAAATGCTCCTCTTGTGCATTTTACTTTCTATTTAACAAATTATGAATCTGTCTCTCTGCACCTCACAGGGCGTTTGGATTCCTGAAGGCGACACAGTGAAGCTTCCTGTGGCCATTAAGACGATTGATGACCGCAGTGGTCGTCGGAAATTCTCTGGAGTGACCGATGTAAGAAACATAACAAAAAGAAGAAATGTGCTAAAGAGATATATTTTCAGAACCAATCACTCACTGCCTATGCAGAACCACATGCCAGGCTTCTAGGCGATGAGCATTTGACACTGAAAGTATGGATTATACAGATTTTTTTGTTGTGGAGCACCTCCTTTAATACCATAAATCTCGGTGATTGTTGACACTAAATTAAATCACTAATGATCTACTTATTCGGTTGCTACAGCACATGAGGACGATGGCAAGTCTGAACCACATTAACGTTGTCAGGACCCTGGGTATCTGTCCCGGTGACAGCCTTCAACTTGTTATCCCGCTCAACAGGCAAGGCTCGCTGCTGGCACACGTAAAGAAAAATAAGGGCAAGCTCAGCCCACAGAGGCTGCTCAACTGGTGTGTTCAAATTGCAAAGGTATGGAAGATGCTTAATATTTTTTGTTTGATGTCAAACTTTT
>NW_005187511.1:4068-11099 GCF_000239375.1 Pundamilia nyererei
ATATATATATATATATGTATACAGTTTGGTTTATTCCTCCAAGTACTTCACCACCATTGTTGCTCTCTCCTGTCAGGGTATGAATTACCTGGAAGAGAACAGGATGGTTCACAGGAATCTGGCTGCCAGAAATGTACTCCTGAATGATAATTTCACTGCCCAGGTTTCAGACTATGGCATTGCAGACCTGCTCTACTCTGATGACAAGAAGTACTATTGCAACGAGCCCAAGGTCTGTTTTCTTTTTTGTTTTTGTTTCTTAGCAGAAAACGTGACATCTGGTCACACTTCTTTAAACAGTGTTAAATACCTTGCACACCTTAAAACATTATGCTGTTTTCTTTCAAAGACTTGACTGCTTGTTCTGCTGTTTTTACTCAAGTAACCAAGAGAGAACTTTTCTGTTCACAATCTTAGACACCAATCAGGTGGATGGCCCTGGAGAGCATCTTGTTTCGCAGATACACTCATCAGAGCGATGTTTGGAGTTATGGTGAGTTTTAAAGCGCTTTACCAGCGCCAGATTGTTTCATACTCACGTATTAAAGTACGCAAATTTCGGAGTCAGTATAGGAGAAGTGTAAATGCAGGCCACACTAAATTCTTCACCCTGCTTTAGGTGTGACAATATGGGAAATGATGTCTTATGGAGCAGAGCCGTATTCAACGATGCGACCACAGGAGGTTCCCGATCTGCTGGAAAAGGGCGAGCGTTTGCCCCAGCCTCAAATTTGCACCATAGATGTCTATATGGTCATGGTTAAGTGTGAGTACCTCACTAGTATTTCTCATTTTCATGTGCAGCCAGTAGTGCAAATACCAGTGGCGTGGACTGAGGGATTGCAAAAAAAATATGTTGGACTAAAATGCCTGTGTGCCATTAAGTTTAGTATAAATTCATGGAGCTCAGAAGATGATTTGGTTCATAAACCTCTGATTTTTTATCTGCCACGTCCATTAGGCGTGACATATGAATAAAATGTTAAAACTAATTTGCACATTTTAACCTGACAGACATTAAAATAAATATGAAAATGACTGAAAGCCGCCGAGTATTAAGTAGGCTGTCAATTCTTCATTTTGTAATTGGTTCCGATGCCCTTTCATGACTCTCCAGGTTGGATGATTGATGAGAATGTCCGTCCAACATTCAAGGAGCTGGCGAGTGAATTTACCAGAATGGCCAGAGACCCACCTCGCTACTTGGTGATCAAAGTAAGACAGTTTCATCACAGTACAGTAAAGTGGCACTTCAGTTAAAGCTATGTGTAGTTTGCTATATATATGATTTACCTTGTTTGGCCAGGAGGACTGTAGCCAACAGGACTCATCCCCAGATGAACCCGTCCAACGAAGTGCAGACCTGGATGACTTGGATGATGTAGATGTCAACCTTGAGGACCCGTTGGCAGATGAGAAAGAAGATGACTTGTCTCCAGCCAACTACTACATGGCAAAAAGTCTCAATCGTTACTCTAGGATGGACACTCCCAAAGTAGGGCATACCACTTTCCTCTTAACTTAGTGTCAACTTTATAAATCATATTCCTGGGCAAGATACTGAATCTCAAAATTTCCCCAATGCACGATTTTTTTTTCTTCAAGTGTTTAATGAATGTGCATGTGTGTGTGTGTGTGTGTGTGTGTGTGTGTGTGTGTGTGTGATATCATCCATTTACTGTCTCTTTTCTTATAACAGGTGATTCTTAATTCATCCAGCGGAACTGGATACCTGCCCATGACCTCAGGTGTTGACAACCATACACAGGTAGATAAAAGAGACTTTTGTTTTGTTAAACCAATTCGTAGTGTTTATACACATGACCAGAACGAGTCCACTGAAGATTTCTGCTGTTACCAGTTTGCCAATAGAGTTCTGATTGTGTTTTGTTGGGTAGGCGATGTGGCAGTCACGCTCTCGGCTAAATTCTGCCCGTACTGTGTCCGAGAGCTCGGAAGGCTGCGGCACTGGAATGGAGATGGAGATGGGTGAGGACTTCCCCTTAGCAGGGAGCCTGAAAAGAAGACGTCATCGTGAGGACAGCGCTTACGTGTCGCAGAGAGACAGCATGTCCGGCGGGCCACCTGAGACTCCCTCACCAGAGATGGAAGAAGAAGATCAAAACGGATATGTGCTTCCTGGAGGGAGCCCGGAGAGAGGTGATACCATAATTGTTAATTTACAACACACTAACAGTTACCACTTGGAAATGAGCAGCAGCCCTAAAGATTAGCTGTACTAAGCCAGCTGTTTAAAATACTTTGTCTTTATAGCCCCAGTTTAGCTAGTCTTTGTTTTTTACTGTTATCTGTTTCTTTCAGATACGTTGCTTTTCTCATCGCGAGCTGCTCCTGGGAGGATGGGAAAGTCTCGTTCATCAGAGCTCCTGGACGACCCAGATGATGAAGAATACGAGTACATGAACAAGCAGGTGTGTTTAACACCTGTATCACTCAGGCAAGGCAGCCAGTGGCTGAAGCCGAACAAGAAGCGAACCTCTTCAATGTCATCACACGTGACAGCGTCCTCATGTGACACCGGTGTGTCGGTGGAGGTCAGGGGAAGCTACACCAGGAGCAAGGACAACTCTGACTCCGAGCAGCAGGGTTCCAGTGAAGTTGAGTATGAATACATGGACATCAGAGGCGGTGAAAAGCTGGAAGGTCCGCCAGTACGTGACCCTCCTCCTCCTCCAGCTCCTGTGAGGATGAGCAGCAAGGTGGAAGAGGAGGAGGATGAATACGTGGAGGACGGTAACTATCATTACACAAACAGGCAGCCAAAGCTACGACAGGCTCTTCAAGACAAGAAAGAGCTGAATGTAGAGGGGACAGAGGCAGATGAATACGAGGATATGGACTGCTTTTCTGCCCCACCACCTGGCGGAGATGGTGTGGTGTATCAAAACTTACAGAGGGAGGAAAATGGGGCAGCGGGGCGCAGAGAGCAACACCAGTCTATGCGGGCTGGAGTCAGGGTCACGGAGCCTGCTGTCGGTGACAGATCTTTCGACAACCCAGGATACTGGCACAGCAGGCTGTTTCTTAAGCCCAGTGCTGTGCCAACATGAAGAACATTTTAAATCTCATGGACTTCCCTCTCAAACACAGTCATGAAGGATCTGAAATGAGAAAAGCAACCAAAAGCCACGTTAAAGATGTAGCATGTAACAAAATGTACAAACCCCCCCAAACAACACGTGACTATTTTGCAGCTTTGTCCTTTGTTATACATCAAAATTGTTTTTATTATGTGATACAAGCTATATTTTTGTGTTTACATTGTAAATAAAGAGATTTCAGGTAAGAAATTGTGACAATATCATTTGAAGAATCATTTAAAGATGTTTACTCAATAAAAATATTTTGAATACTTGGTATGGAACTGCAACATTTTTATTTTAAATGAGCTGGTGAACTGTATAATGATGCAAAGTGTGCAACCTGTCAAAGGGCGCACATCTAATTACAGATTAACAAATATCCTTGGCTCCCACAGGAGAAATATAATTATTAATGTTTCATTGTTCTCAGCTACAACTGGGGGAGAAGTCAGTTACACCCTGTAAAAGGTGCTAGAAGCAAAAAAACAAACAAAAAAAACCCCACAGTTATTATCCAAAAACTGAGAGAAACTAGCTTTTACACCATTTGGCGAGCCGGTCGTGACCCTCGTGCCGGATGTTTCACAGCCATGGTTTAAACAGTTGGTAGCGCGACTTTATTGGCGGGCTGGGGTCGCTTTACGTCAGGGTGAAGTGGGAGGGGCTTGCGGTAGCAGCTTCGGTCAGAGCTGAGCCGAGGGGAACTGTCGCTGTCCAGAGCCGACTTGCGACTTCAGACTACACTGCCAAGATGTCCGACGACGAGCAAGAACAGACTATAGCCGAGGATCTGGTCGTCACCAAGTACAAGATGGGCGGTGACATCGCTAACCGTAAGTTAATGTCAGCGAGTAACTGTCGGTGACTGGATGTGACGACCTGCTCTTTTCGGCCTGTCGTACAGCAGCTAACATTGGTTCCTTATAGCAGCAACCATGTGGTTTAGATTCGAAGCACACATATGCTATCACATCTAGCTAGCTACCAGGTGCAGCCGGGTCGGTTGAAAGCTGCTTTTATCTGAATAACTAAACGACTGCTCAGCTTTCTGCTATTGTTACCCAACAGCAGCGATAGGGTTTCTTACAGGCAGCTGTCTGTGTCACTAACTAGTGTGGGATGCTAACAAACCAGCTAGCTCAGAATGGTGACCGGTGTTCGGCTGTAAATGTCACGTAAACGGTCACGAGCTGAAGCTCTTTTAAAATACGTTTATGGTGACAGATGACATTCATGGTCAGTCGACAGCATGAAAGTTGCTCTAAAATCATTCACATAAGGCTTCTTTGTGCATTTAACGACCAGCACATTGTGGTTTCATGATCACTGCTCCATTATATGATGAAAACACAGGAAACACCTGCATTCTATAGATCTCAAACATCGCACAAGATGTATGGTTGTATTTAACAATTTAAGCAGTAATTAGGTCGAGGTACTTGGTCAGATTAATGCTGTAAGGAAAATAAACTTATCCATTTAATCTATTTGGATGGATAGTGCAGTCGGGAGATGGGACATATTTGCTGTGGCACTACCTCATAGTACATTAAATGCATATCCTGGCCACCACAGTTTATATTTACACTCTGTGTTTGTGTTACAGTGGTGGTCTGGAGCTTATCTCAGCTGTCATAGGTCTAGCATGCTAACATAATCAGAAAAAAAAAACTTATAGTGAGCTAATGCATCAACCTGCCTGACTTCCCTCCTGTCTCATCCAGAGGCTCTCCGTCTGGTCATGGAAGCAGCCAAACCCGGGGTGTCAGTGCTCAGTCTCTGTGAAAAAGGTGATGCCTATATAATGGTAGAGACCGGGAAGGTCTTCAAGAAGGAAAAAGAAATGAAGAAAGGTGAGGCCCGCATCTGCCCATTATGGGTTTTTGTGTTTTTTGTGTTTTTTTTTTTTATGTTTTTTTCCTGAGGTGGACACATCAAGGAAATTAGATCCAGTAGAACAAACTGTTGGCAGTGTTTTCTGTGTCATTTCGCACAGCATCGAGTAACTCTAATAGCAGAAGGGGCTTTAAAAACTAGCATGGTGACAGAGTAGATCTTCTAAGTGATATACTCCTCCATACTCCATTCTTGTATGGCTTTCTTGATTACATTTGTGGATAATTTCCAAATGAAGACTTGGTGGTTCTCTTCTCCCTCTTCTAGGCATTGCGTTTCCTACCAGCGTCTCAGTCAATAACTGTGTTTGCCACTTCTCTCCCCTGAAGAGTGACCCTGACTACACACTTAAAGATGGGGATCTGGTCAAAATGTAGGCACCATGCACTGTAATAATGTTACCCCCTCCTTTCCCCGTGTGTCTCTAGTCTCCCAATGTATTGTCCTCCCTACTTTCTGTGTGATAGCTCCGCTTTCTCTTTGCTGTTGATTGTGTCCTTCATCTCTATGGTCTTGCCTCTTGTGTGTGCTGTGTGTGTGGCAAACGACAAGTAAGGTTTCTTTTTAGAACGGGTGGTATGCCGGATGTTAGCTTTACTGCCCATCTTATCCGCTAAATCCCATATATGACGTTTCTCAAATGCAGTATTTGGCTTTGAAAAAGAAAGTCGATTCATCTTAGTTGTTGCGTTGCCACTAATGTCTTTGTCCTCTGTAACGTCTTTGTGCTGTGTGTGGATATTCAGTGTTGTAAAGATGTTTCTTCAAGTGTCGTGATGTGGTTTTTATATTTTCTGGGTTTTTTTTAATGTGTCTCACTTTGCTAACCTCTTTGCTGGGCACGTCTGGAAAGTTTAATACAGTCGGTAATGCTGTTGCCTTGAATTCATAATAAGTCCTTCACCATATTCCAGCTGATCTACTGCCAAAAAAGAAACTCACCTTGGGTTATAGCTTCCATTTATTGCAGATTAAATTGTGTATTTTTGTCTGACCTTCTCTTATTATTGTAGTCCTCACTAAGCTAATTTTCCAAAGTGGAACGATCTTTTGTCCTTCCCAGTAGATTTGATCTGATTGCTTCCTGCATCAGTACTAGTACATTTGACAGCCGGGTAGCACTTAATTAAAGGCATGATCTGTATCCTACAGTTAGTTAATTCTTTCGTTTTTCCTTTTCTTCTGATTTTGTGTAGCGATCTCGGAGTTCATGTTGATGGCTTCATCGCCAATGTTGCTCACAGCTTTATCGTGGGAGCCAGTAAGGTGAAAAAACAAAAAAGCAGACACGTGTACATATCACACCTTGGTCACAGTTTTGTATCATCTCGTGTGAGTCCTGAAGTCGTCTTTTTTGTTTTTCTATATGCAGGAGAACCCCGTCACAGGCCGGAAAGCTGATGTGATCAAAGCAGCTCATCTATGCGCAGAAGCAGCGCTACGCCTCGTGAAACCTGGTAACCAGGTATGTTTGAGTGTTTCATGAGGCTTTTCCACGTCAGCTGTGATCAGGACTAATATTCTCTGCAGGGGTGTGCTTTAGTCATCAAAACATCTAAATGACTTGTTGTAATTATTAATTTGGCACAGATCTTACTTTTAATGCATTTTTGATAAGTGGAAGAAAATTAATGGATGTGTAATTCGCTTCAGTAGTGCTTCTTTGCTACTCTTTAGTCCACATTTTTCTGGCTCGAATACCATCATAGACTAGTTCTGCTACAAACTAGGTGTAAACTTATTTGCAGTCTCACATGTATTTTAACGGTTATCTCGTACAAAGATGTAATTTGGATGTGAAAGTAATTAATTTTCTCTGCCTCAGAACACTCAAGTGACAGAAGCCTGGAACAAGATCGCACAGTCGTTCAAGTGCACACCTATTGAGGGTGAGTTCCTATAAAAACCTTTGTATTTTAATGTGCTGTCTGTCTTCACATACAGTGGGGCAAAAAAGTATTTAGTCAGCCACCGATTGTGCAAGTTCCCCCACTTAAAATGATGACAGAGGTCAGTAATTTGCACCAGAGG
>NW_005187511.1:12483-56220 GCF_000239375.1 Pundamilia nyererei
TGCAAATTACTGACCTCTGTCATCATTTTAGGTGGGGGAACTTGCACAATCGGTGGCTGACTAAATACTTTTTTGCCCCACTGTAACAAGATGATGATGTGTGGGATTAATGAGATGTATGGGAATGTTTTCATGGAAACGGTTCATGTTTTAAGCTTATGGGTTCCGCCCATCTCTTTGTTTTAAAGGTATGCTGTCTCATCAGTTAAAGCAACATGTCATAGATGGAGAGAAGACCATCATCCAGAACCCAACAGACCAGCAAAGGTACATCTTTGCAATAAA
The DNA here is from genome assembly GCF_000239375.1 of Pundamilia nyererei. Lineage (NCBI taxonomy): Eukaryota > Metazoa > Chordata > Actinopteri > Cichliformes > Cichlidae > Pundamilia > Pundamilia nyererei. Next base: position 12,769 of record NW_005187511.1, read on the forward strand.
TATGAACTAAAGACAAAATCACCCTATTTCCCTCAGTTTTCTTCCACTCGTCCAATTCAGGGTTATAGTTTGGGTGGAGCCTATCTTAGCTGTAACAGTGTGAGAGGGAGGGCACACCCTTAAAAGGTCACCAGTCTATGACGAAGCTATCACAAAGACACAAACACAGTTTCACACACGTGTTCACACCTACAACCAATTTAGAACCGTCAGTTAACCTAACATGCATGTTAGTCTCCCAAATCAAAGGAACCTAACATACACAAGATGCCACAAAGCTGCTGCAGTTGCAGGCACTTTTAATAATTCAAAAATAATTACTTACAAAGATCGAATACAAATAAGAAGAACTGGAGCCAACGCAAAAACAAACAAGAGGAGGAAGACCGAGAACCGACCACTCAGTGGGCTGGTTCGGATTCAGGTTGATCTTCTAAAAATAATGTTAATGAACTAGTAAAACTGAAACAGGGCTGCTGATAACTCCCAGCTTAGGTAATAATGAACAAAACTGTTAAAAGCAACTGAAGGAGCAAACGCACCTACAAAAGAGACTGCTCTGGCTCCTCTGAATTTATATGAGGGTGGGTGAACCTGCTTGCTAGGGATGAATGCAAGAGGAAAGAGCAGGCTTAATATGGATGATAGAAAAATGATAACCAGATGGTAGATGTGCACACTGAGCCGTGCATAACAAATGCCCACGTCATTTGAAAAGATTTAAAAAAATAAAATACTGCATGGCCTTGTGACTTTTTTATAATAAATCCAAGTTCTCTGTAAAGAAAGAAAACAGAGGAAAACAAACATTTTCGCTCAGGCTATCCCACCACTGAATTGGATCAGTTTTGGAGAATCCCACTGCTGAACTTCATCCACCTTCCAGTGCAATCCCAAGAAATCTGTTTTGTGATGCTAACTCTTGTACAACTGTAGAAAATCTGGTTATGTGACAGTTTTTTCAGTCATGAATTTAAAAGAAAGAAAGTTTCATAAATGTATATTCATGTAATGTGTTGCTGTCCAGTGCAGGGTAGGTATGGGCCAAGTTATTATTTTTGAACATTGGCATTGCCCCAGAATGTGACGGTGTGCATGTACGCAGCTTTTCTGCCTGTGTGACGATGTCAACAGCGGTAGTTGTGCTGCATTGGAATAAAAAATATTTAGAGGGAGATCCTCCTGAGTAACTTGAATGATTTTTGTGGGACTGTTTGTATTGTGGAATAAAACTGACGCTCGCAATGTGTTTTGACTGCCTGCTCTTTCTGTTGATTGTCAGAAAAGACCATGAGAAGGCGGAGTTTGAGGTACACGAAGTCTACGCTGTGGATGTGTTAATCAGCACTGGAGAAGGAAAGGTTTGTTGTTTTTCTTCTTGTTTGTGAATGAATGTTATGATTCTGCTCCCAGTAATCAGCACTGAAGTATTGTGTTCTATGCGATTTGCTTTTAGGCCAGAGACTCGGGTCTGCGGACTACGATTTATAAGAGGGACCCGAGTAAACAGTACGGCTTAAAGATGAAGACCTCTCGTACGTTCTTCAGCGAGGTTGAGCGACGTTTCGATGCCATGCCCTTCACTCTCAGGTGGGAACACCACACTTTACTTGTAGCCAGCTGACAGCGAGTTGGGTGCTAACAGCCATTTTTCATTCAGAGCTTTTGAGGATGAGGCCAAAGCCCGACTCGGCGTGGTGGAGTGTGCCAAACATGAGTTGCTACAGCCCTTCAGTGTGCTGCATGAGAAAGAGGGTGAGCGTCTTGGCTCTCTGCTAGACACGTTTGAATTATTCACAAGCTGTTAACCCTACGCCTGTATCTTGTTCTCAGGAGAGGTTGTAGCTCAGTTTAAGTTCACGGTGCTGCTGATGGCCAATGGGCCTCACAGAATCACCAACGGACCTTTAGACCCAGAGCTGTACAAGTCAGAGCATGAAGTTCAGGATCCAGAGCTAAAGGTAAGAATGATAATAACAATAATAAATATATATACAATAAGTCAATTTCATTAAACGTCTTGTTCACATCATGTCAAACTGTTGTCTCTTCTCTAGACTTTACTACAGAGCTCTGCAAGCCGCAAAACACAGAAGAAAAAGAAAAAGAAGGTAAAATTTTATTATCAGTAGTAGTAGTAGTAGTACATGCCAATGCATTTAAACCTGACGTCATAAGTTAATGTTTCAGATGGTGTGATTTGATATTGATATGGTAAACATCACAGTTTGGAAATATCAAAAATGACTGTATTTAGTGTTTGCTGACTGAGATGTTATTGTTGTGAAATTAAAGTGGTAAGTGCCCTGATTGTTTAGCAGTAGTTTGTGGACAGAGATGAACTCAAGGAAGACTCGTGTATGCTCATGCTGCGGTATTGTTTGGCCTGTTGGCGCTTTTGGCTGTGAAATGAAAAGGATATAATCAGGGTGCACATAAGTGGTCCGCAGGTGCGCATTCGCTGTCAAAATAAAAGACACGCCCCAGATAAGAAGTTGAAATGCGCGTTTGGGTACATAAGATTTTCTGGAGGAGGACAGACATTTGTTTAGCACTCTTAAAAATATCAAAGAAGCAAACTCCTTTAAGCAATTACTTTAGTGTTCCTCCACCTCCAAAGAAATGTCAGAAGGAGTCCGAACCGCAAAAGAAGCACGTATTCTCGGAAAAGTGGTTGCAAGAGGTGAGCTGTCTTCCAACAAATGATGAACGCACAGAGATGTGGTGCAGAATATGGTGTGAAAATCCCACTCTAGCAGACAAAAACAGTGCCTTTAATATGTATGCAAACGTGCGTTGCAACTTCTTATCTGGTTTGCGTCTTTTATTTTGACAGCGAATCCACACCTGCGGACTAATTATGTGCACCCCTGGATATAATGCTTTTAAAAGGTGTTATGGGTACATAATTGATCGGGGGGAATCTTATTGGTATGTGGTTGTTAGGCAACATAACGATGTCATGATATACATCGTTCAGCTTTTGTGGATCTGAATCGTTTACATAAAATTAAAATGATAGGATTCTTTCATAAGTTGTTGCGGGTGCATAAAAGCAACGAGTTCGGTAACTAGATCATAAGCCCTCATAATCGGGTCATTCCGAACAAATTTTGGAATATGGTAAGATGGGACTAAAATCTACAACAATGCCTCCTTTTACTGATTTACTTATTTCGTTTGATCTTTAAGGCCTCAAAGACAGCAGAAAACGCAAGTGGACAGCCGACTGAGGACACAGAAGCCGCAGAATGAAAACTGCCTTTCCACACATGCAAGACTCCAAAGAAATGCAAGAGAAAACATGACAAACTTCCCTGAACTCGCTGCCCATTCTCAACTCAGTATAGCCAATTAAACTGATCAATTCATAAGAGCATTGGCATCATATAAATATTTGACATTCCTATGTGAATTATTAACCCTTTACTGCATTCATGAAAAGGGTTACAGCACCGAGGATCCTACAGAATCTTTACAGATGGTTTCAGTAAATTTGTTGCTGAATGTTAATTTTTCTTTTAAATTTATAAATATATTAGTCCTTTTTACACTTGTATTGTTGGCAGCTGAAAACTTTATTTTTGAGTGGACTGGGGCTTACAAGTGGGCATTAATGGGAGTAAACTGGCATAAGGTTTGTGAATTATACCAACAGAAACTTGCATCATATTTGTTTAATGCGTCATATCATGTTGTGTGGGATTTGCCACATTTCTCTTTGGCAACAAAGTCATTTCAGGAGATGTGTTAACAGACTTTTACATTCATGTGGAAATCCAGAGGTTTGATTGGCCGCCTTTAAAGCTCACTTTAAGTGCTAATTTTTCATCCACTTGATTATTAAGACATTTCTTAACCACGCCATGCAGTAAAGGGTTAAATTATAATTTTATCTCTCATTAATTGTTACAATCTACAAATGATCTGACTGCAGGACCTGAGAAACACAGACATGCTTACAAATTGGTTTTTACTTAGATTTTATGTATTGGAGGTTTATTCTTCTATAATAATGACCGGAGTACATTTTTCGCTAAAGCTACAAAGTTTTACCTACACTAGATTTTTAAAAGCAATAACAGAATTAGCAGAAGAGCAAATATTTTTAAGTATACTGGCAACAAAGTTGTAATCAGCTTGACCTAAGGGAACAAACTGCTACATTTACTGCCATTCCCCTTGAATTTTATGAAAAGAGAGAACTCTATAACTGTATGTTCCAGTTTAACGACAGGAAAAGGAAAAAAAAAGAAAACTTTTCTATCAGTGATTTGCTTTACTACATCATTTGTCTCGTGAAGCATGACCGCTAAAGCTGATCAGGTTTTAGGTAAACTCTTCTGGGTGTCTTCAGAGGAGTTGGACCATGCAGATCATCTCTGGTCAGAGTTTGATTTTTGAGATCTGGGATAATGTTGGGTCACATTTGTCAACAGGTGAATATGTTGGAAATCGGAAAATCCTGCTTTGTAGCTCAGTCAGTGGGCAATGGACCTTTACATCTATGAAATAAAAAAACATTTTCATACACTTGTCTTTCATCATTTCTTCAGGGCAATGCTGTATTATGTCTAGTCTAAAGTATCAAGATCATCAGATTGTGTCCAAAAATTAGACGTTTTGTTTGTCTTTTAATGTTTGTTTTAAGCTATGAAGCAAATACTGATATTAGCAGAAACTCAACACAAACTGTTCAAGAATCCTGTTTGAGACAGTTTTGTATCATGATGTGTTATTCTTCTGGAAGCTGGTGTCAGAAGATGGACATTGTCAAAAACAATACTCAGGTAGGCAGTGGTATTTAAACAATGCTCTGCTGATACTGAGGAGCCTGAAGTGTGCCAAGAAAATATCCACCATGCCATTACACCACAGGCAGCCTGAGCTGCTGATGCACAACAGAACGAAGCTGTGCTTTTGTGTTGTTTATGCAAAGTACTGACCCTGCATCCTAAATATTGCATCAGTATTCGAGAACCATCAGATCTGATGATGTTGTTTCAATCTGCTGTTTCTAATGTTTGTTGAGTCTGTGCAAATTGTAACCTCAGTTTCCAGTTCTTAGCTGACAGGAGTGGGAATAAGTGTGGTTCTGCTGCTGTAGTCCGTCTGTTTCATGGTTTAAACTGCTCTTCTGCCGACCTTGATCGTAACAAGTGTTTATTTGAGTTACTATTTCCTTCATGTCAGCTTGAAGCAGTCTGACCTCTGACATCAACAGAACATGTTCCCCCAGGCAACTGCCGCTCACTGGATATTTGTGGATATTTTTGGACCATTCTGTGTAGGGCCTGGAAGTGGTTGTGTGGAAAAATCCCAGTAGTTCAACAGTTTCTTAAATACTCAGACCAGCCTGTCTAGCACCAAGAACTATGTTTAAATTCACTTAAATCACCTTTATTTAACTCAATGATAATCTAAAGTTAATTTGGTTTGATTTAGAAACACACATATACTGGTTATTAGATTAATTTTTAAACACTTTCAAAATATACGTGTAAAACAGCTGGAATGAATGAAAGATCCAGGTGAACTTCTAAAGGGACATTGAGATAAAACAGGATCTTCAAAGCAGGTTTGTGGCTATTTTGTGAAAAAGGTGTCAGAAAGGTCTACGAACAATGACCTGCACTTTTGGTGTTAGTCCACCATTGTGTATGAATATGTGTATTTCAATACACACACATATTGCATTATTAATTAATAATCAATTACTATGATTAATATTTATGACTTTAACAGCTGATTCAGTAATTTTGTGTTAGTAATGTAAACTAAAAAATGCGAGTCTTAACAACACATAAAATCAATATAACCAACTCGACTGCAGGGTTAATTTTGTGCTCAACGGAAGGTCGTCGCCTTTAGAAAGCAGGAAAAGTGGTTGGAAAATATCACCTGGTTCGCTCGTACGTCGATTTGAACAGTTGGACTACATTTCCCGTTGAGCTGAGGCGCTTCAGCTGTCGCCTGAACATGACGTCACGACACTTTTAAAAGCCGCTCGTTTTCTTCGTCACATCCTCTTTCCGTTGCTCTTCTCGCTTTGAGGTATGTTGAGTTTATTCCCCGCTAACAGGATCCAATTTAATCTGCTAATTTAACCGGTCATCCACTCTTACTGATCACTAATTGTTTTCATTTTCACAGAAACCTCTCCACACGATGAGAGCCAAGGTGAGATAACAAACCAATATCGATATTTCAGCTGTTTGTGTCCTCTTCCCGCGCCAGCTAATGCTGCTAGCTCCTTCCTTAAGCTCTTCGTGTTTATATCATTAAATATACCCTGCTACCCAGCTCCTTAAAATATTAATAGAATTTTAAGTGATAACAGGGCATTAGCTACATATAGTAGTATAAATGCTAATACTACTAGAAGCTTTTCTTTGGGGCATCTTGTAATGTTGGCACCGTAGCTAGCTGGCTGAGCCCAGGCAGCCATGCGTGTTTGAAAACAGATCTGCATGCAGCGTGACAAACAACACTGAAATGCTTTTTAGTACAAACATGTACTGCATGTTCTGAGGCCCTGTAACTGTCTGCATCACAGTAAGCATGTTGTCCAAGTAGTGGCGCAAATGTGGTCTTGATGTACTCTTAATGACTGTGCTTTTCCCCCCTTTTTTCAGTGGAGGAAGAAGCGTATGCGCAGGTAAGCATAATGATAAACAAAGAAAATGTCTTTGTCAGCTCCCTAATCCAAGCTGCTTAAATTTAGGCTAGACAACACAATTGTTTAGGCTTTGGAAAAGTCAGGTTTATAAGGAAGGAAGTTTTTTTTTTTTTTTACATTTAGTGGATATCATTGAGCCTTAACTGTAAAGTATGTTAGGTTGGGCTTGTTCAAATGTTGACAATTGTTTGCCCCTACGTTTCAATTGGATGCAGGGAAAATTATATCTACTGAAAATGACCTGGGTTATATAGTTCCTGAGCAGCATTACTCCAATAACTGAAATTCAGTTTTAAGCCAAGTTTGTACAGTGTCAGTGTTTAATTTAAAGATGTACAGGTTTGTAACTGAGGGAACACTGTTAAAAAGCTTTACAAAATGAATGAATAAATGAATACACGTCAATGTACTCACAAACTCGCTTGGTCTAGGTGGTGATAAAAATCATTAAATAGAAAACACTCCTGTCCTGTCCTTAACAGCTGAAGGGAAATTTACATGATTGGTCCGATATTGATGGGCATCACAGGGCTGTCCAGTTTTGGTCATAATCTCGATAACTAGTATTACTGAATTATAATTTAACAATTTTTGTTACTATCTTAGTCCTTTGTGCTATTGAGTGTTTTACTGACAGCTGCTGTTTTCCAACAGGCTGAAGCGTAAAAGGAGAAAGATGAGGCAGAGGTCAAAGTAAGCCCCTCCTCCTGCCTGCCAGCTGTGATCACATCTGAGCCTCTCCAGGTGACTGACATGCGGACGAAGGGGGATTGCTCGGCGGTTCCATCAACGAAATTAAAGGCCTAAACCCCCGATTTCAGATGACCACGCTTTTCACGGAGCCCGCTGTGACAGTCTGACTGGAAGATGGTGAAGATGCTGGAGAAGAACATGACTGCAGCTGCGTTGTTCATGGACCATAATGCATCTTGTTTCTGTACAATTGTTTGTGGTGTTTTGAACAATAAATGAACACTGTTAAATTACCACCAGTTTAAACCTCTTGATTTTTATGTTATAAAGTAAGGCTAGGTTGACTGACTTGTACTTGAAATAAATTACACTACAGGTGTTGGATGTATCCTTGATTCAAATGGCTAAATTACGGCAACATGTCTTGCAGTTGTCTAGAAGCCTGGTAAGGAACTACTAATTTCATTCAGGTGTGTTGATCCAGGGTGTTATCTAAAACCTCCAGGACACTGGCCCTTGAGGCCTGGAGTTCGACACTACTGAATTACACAATGTGTAGGTTTTATCAGGGCTGTCAGGCAGGCTAACTACATGCAGGGAGTGTTAAATCTTAATGTGTTAGCTGGATGAAAAGAATTGGAGGCAAATATAACTGCAGGTGATTTATCCAAGTGCCTTTTAGAAAAATTGCTTTCGATCTGAGATCAAAAAGGTTAAAGTCCTTCAGTTGGAAGACAACTTATAGTACACGTTGTGTTTAAAAGCAGAGGTCAAGATTGACTCCTGTGTGAACTGCTAAAGGGTCAGCTGTGACACCGAATCCTGGTGGCAGTGTTTTTAGTTCAGTCAAGTTGTAAATTGCATCTTGCTGATGAAATGCTGCTGTTCAGGGCCATCCCACAACAACAGTCATTTCCATTATTTTTCATCTCTATTTTCAACCATTCTGATTCTTTGTTTTTAGCCCAATGACATAATGCAAAATCTGCTACATAGTTGCTCATTCGAAATAAACTTTATGAATGAAACGATCAAGTATGGACATGTTATTAAAGTTAATAAAATTTCATACTATTAAATTTCTTGCAAAATGTATGAAATGTATTGAAAGGGACAAATATCCCCTTTGCAGGCATTAATATACACTGATAATGAGTAGATGTGGATTAGAAAGTCACTATTCAGTGTATTCAAGGCTAAGTACCTGACAATATTTGAGTAAATGTAGTAACTTGCCCTTTGTATATGCCACTGTAAATGAAATGCCCTATTTCCTGTATATTCTAATTTAAACTACATCGTTATCTCCTTATTCTCTTTTCAAAACCTGCTGGACTATAAAGGTTTACTTTAGGAATATCAAACACGTGGTTTGATATGAAGTAACCTGCCAAACGGTCCAGTCTGGTCCATCTGATTGCTTTGAAAACTGAAAAATTTCACAGAAGATAAGGTTAGCTTTTGGACATTAAGAAGTGTGGCAATTTTAACTTGAATAGTAGCTATCAATGGTAGCTATTCATTCAGAATGTGTGGATTTCTGGAATATATGCATCCCAAAGTTTTTGAGTTTTTTTAAAAAAAATTTATTTGTTTTTTTAATTTATAAGTATACACAGAAAGACTATATATCTCTGTTTGAGTTTTATAATTTAAATTAATTTACAGATCGTTGCCTACTGGGTAAAATACGACCAACTGTTAACCAACTGGTCTTCAGATAACTGAAGAACCTTTGTAACACAAGTAACGACATCATTGTAACTGTAATTTAGTTACAGAATTTAGTGCAGTAACATTTGCCTTCTGGATGGCAGCAGAGTCTTTCAGGCTGGAGTCAAAGAGTTTTCCCAAGCTCTTGACTGGTTGTTCCGTTATGGACGGGATTATAGTTCCTGAGATTGAAAACCGGAACTTGTCCGTCACCTTTCCCTTCTTCAGCACCATAGATCTTGACTCGGAAGGTTTGACACTCATCCTTGCCCCTGAGATGAGACTCTCAAGACCTCATAACATCCACCTGCACCCTGGGACTGATGGCATCGTGATGGTGAGATGCCATCAGTCCTGACCTAGTTAGCGGCCCTCTACACTCCACCTCAGCGGCCTTGACCACCATGTACATTGCGAGAGCAAAGAGCATAACTGAGATGGTACAGCCTGTTATTATACCTTTCCTGAGGCGATGCCAGTCTGAAGTCACTGACCCAGAAGTGACCCTCAGTCTGAAATTGCCATAATAATCCAAGATCTTGCTGGGAACATGGTGGAGGTGTAGAGCACGCCCAATCAGCTTGTGTGGGATAGACCCACAGGCATTTGTCAGGTCAAGCCACAAAACAGCTAGGTCGCCCTTGTTCTTGTGGGCTCCTCTTATAAGGTGTGTAACTACGTTAGTGTGCTCAAGGCAACCAGGAACTACTGGGAGCCCGCCCTGTTCTGAACTGACGGATCAATGTAGCTGCTTCTAAGAAGACACTCGGTCAGTCTCCGGGAGACGATGCTAAACAAAACCTTCCCCTCTGCGCTCAATAGCGAGATGCTCCAAAACTGGTTGATGTTTTTCGAGTCCTCCTCTTTGGGAATCCAGACTCCCTCTGTGCACCTCCACTGGTCATCAACTCTTGCTCTCTGCCATATCACCTTTAAGATCTTCCACAGATGTCGGAGAAGCACTAGGCAGTGCTTATGGGACCTGGGGAGGATGCTGAGCAGGCTGACTTGATGACCTCACACACCACCTTCAAACTTGGCTCTGTCAACTTAAACTCTGCTATGGGGGGTTGACGAGAGCTTCATTAGGTCCCAAATCTTGTTCCCTCTGTGGGTCACTCATGATGTCTTGAAGGAAGTGACTCACCTCCTCTATTGAGCATTTCAGCTGGCCGCTGTGCTTGTCCCGAGCAGTTGTTTTAGCAATAAAAGCTGCTCGTTTCCTGGCTCTCTCTCTTCCCCATCTCCTGTGCCACTCTGCTCTGTGGAGGATTATCAGCTTTTTCCTCAAGATGTCACGCAGTCTGTCCTGACTCTCAACACTCTTAGTTCTCAGACTGGAAATCAAACGTGTGATTAAAACACAAGTTTCACTTATAAATACATGTTCATACTTTTATTTTACAATCAGAGAGAAAGAAAAAGAGAAGGGAAAGGTGCAGGACAGACAGAAAGGTGACAGGCTCAGGCTATATACACTAGTACAAAAATAGCACAGGGAGTATTTCCTGTTTTTATTAGTATTTATTTTATTAGGGGTACTAAATAAGATGAGAGCTAAGTTTAAGTATAAAGTGGTTAAGTTTGTACACTGGCCAAATGTTTGGGTCCTGTGAATAAACTACTATTCTTTTAACTTAACAAGTGAACTGTCTGCTTGTTTCTTCTTAAAATAAATATGGCTCAACACCACCAACAGAACCAGCTAAGGCAGCATAACCGAAATAACCGAACTAACATTAACATTAGTGTAATCGATCGTGCTGTTTTTGCGGGGCTGTAAAAGTGATTTTAAGCTCAGTGTCAAGGTCCTCCTGTCCTCCACAGCTGTCTGCTAATGTTTATGCAGCATTCACACCCTTTTTACATGTTTCAGCTTGTTCTGTTTGTGAATATTCTGGCATTAGTTATTCATAAAATCATAATGTCTTTTTAACGTTAAAGTCGATCTTTGAATGGCGTGCATCATAAAGTAAAAGCTTTAAAAGCAAGTGGAACCTGCATTAAGTATTAACTAACATCACTAATGTCAGATAACTTTGCTGACATGCAGCCAAATTGAACTTTTTCATGATCTTTGTCATTGGAACATTTGTATCGCTGCACAAATAAGTGAGATAAAACCCAGTACTTACTTTTAAAATTTTACTTTTTGGCTGTCGCGTTTGAGCCATTTTTAAAAAATTGTATTTATTTATTATTTCTAATTTCTTTTTAAATTTGTTTCCTTTTTTCTCTATTTTTTCCCCCGACGTGTTTTTTTATGCTTTTGCTGCATTTATTCTGCTTTCGTTTGGCCCCTCGGGGCCACCGTAGTAAAATGGCATTTCAACAGTGTGCATTATGTAGCGATGTCGCCGGGGGGCGCTATATTTCCACCGGGTCCTGCACATTGATACGCCGTAGAAGAAGACTTAGTATTGTAAACACAAGGATATGGCTGACGAGAGGGGTGGAGGGGAAGACAACGCCAACGACAACATGGGGAACCAGTTACAGCTCTTACCAGGTACCCGTTAAGCTGACCGAAAGCCTGCTCGGTGTTTTCACCGGGACAGTGCGTTTCTCTTCCTCCTGCTAAATGCTAGCTAACACACCTCCACAGCAGGCCACTGTTAGTGATCACTCTCACTGTCTCAACCCTCTGCTTTCGCTTTCTTTTCAATTATGCCATCAGTGCGATTTATTAAGGTGAAGCTTTTACGTCTAAGGCTTGTCAACGAGCTACCTAACTTAGCCTCTCTGTGTACACTTGTGCGCTGTGACAGACAATGAGGAGGAGGAAGAGGAGGATGACATGGAGACCGAAGATCGAGACAGTGAGGAGGCAGAAAAGCCCAACATCATCACCTTTGACCCTAGTCTTCCCACATCACATTCAGTGAGTCATGCATCACAATCCCTCTTATTCTAACATCTTTTTTTTACATGATTTGCTTTCATGCATGTGATCCTTCTCAGAGTTTTAGTTTCTCTGCAGCTGCTGTGTTAATCTAACCCCCTTTTTGTGTGCCAGTACCTGGGTTCAGACATGGAGGAGTTTCATGGCCGTACGGTCCACGATGACGACAGCTGTCAGACCATTCCCGTGCTGCCACACACAGCTGTGATGCTGGTGCCGGGCCAGACGCTGCCTCTGCAGCTCTTCAGGCCGCAGGAGGTCAGCATGATGAGGAGCGTCATCCAGAGAGACCGCACTTTTGCTGTGCTCGCACACAGGTGTGTGATGCTGTTAAAATCTCTGTGTATGCTGGCAATCATGGAAAGATGCACAACTCCTACAAATGGAAAGCATTTTTTTGTTTTCATTTGAAGAAAATACAGTTGTGGTCAGAAGGTTGCACACACTCATCATAGGCATGAATGTCACTGCAATTTTGGGCTTTTAATGATTTCTTTGAACTATATCAGAAGTTTGAAATTATTTTTGGATTTTCTCTAATCCATGGAGGGTTAAAGTTATACACTCTGGCTTACACACACTCACTTAAATCTTCAAATATGTCAAGGTTATGCAGTGTCTTTTAACCTGACAAGTCTTAGGTCTATTAATATCTCATTTCTGATCACGATTGACTACAACTGGTAGTGTCTCTTTCCCAGGATTGACCAATACTTAGAACAATGGGAAAGTCCAAGGACCTCACTATAAAACCAAAATGAATGTTTATGTTTTGTTTATTTGTTATGGTGGCACAGGTATATAGATTTTCCTGCACCTCAGGTGATTGCATGAGGGTGTGGTCACATGTTATTTACCTGACACTGGCGTCAGGTGAGGCTGCAAACCTAGTAACACAGTACTAGCTGCATAAATATGGTGGTGATAGCATCATGGTCCAGGTTTGTTTTGTTGCCTGTGGCTCTGGTACATGGCACAAAGTACATGAAATAATGAAAGTGTACCACCTCTAAATTCTTCAACTTTAACTCACTCACAGCTAGATGGTTAAAACTTGTATAGAATTGCATCTTTCAGCAGGGCAATGATCCCAAACACACACAAAAACTTGTTTTGGAATGGCTAAAGCAGGTAAAAGCTTCTGGAATGGTCTTTCTAAAGACCTCAAATCAATTGAAAACTTATAGACAACACTTAAAAGCCAGGTCCATACCAATCAATGAATTGAAACACACTCTTAACAATTCTGCCAAGAAGAGTGGCAGATCCTCTGTGGATTATAGAAAATGGGTTATAGAAAATCCCAGATAAATTCAGGCTTGTGTACTCCAATTCTTGTTTTAATGTTTGTTTGTTTTGTTGTTGTTGTTGTTGTTGTTTTAAGCCAAAATTACTATGGCATTCATGTCCACGTTGAGTGTGTGTGTAACCTTGTGAACACAGCTGCAAATTTCCATGACTCTTCTTTATGTAAACTGTTTCTTGTGGGTCACTGGTGGATAATTCTCAGCATTTCATTTCAATTTCTGCATCTGGTGTGTGTCTGCAGCGATACGGGTGAGCCGGATGCAGAGTTTGGAACTACGGCTGAAATCTATGCATACAGAGAGGAGCAGGAGTACGGCATTGAAACAGTCAAAGTGAAGGCTATAGGGAGGCAGCGATTTAAGGTCCACGAGATAAGAACTCAAGCAGATGGGTAAGTTGAAGTTCCCTCATAAAGCATTAAACCAAAGGTCGGGGCTGAATTCTTACTGCCAATCCCTGGTTCAAAGATGTGTGACAAATCAACAAAGCCACACATAACCCTTAAAAAATGCCAAATGAAATCAAATATATGCAAAGGAAAAAAATGCAGCCAGCTGTGGAACAGAAAATGGGTGCAAAACATTTTTCTTGTTTAATTCAGAGTTTCTGCAGTAAAAAAGGAAACTTTGTTTCTTGCATTTAGTGAGACAGCTGTTTTCTACAGGAGTTGCATACCTGCAGGTTTTCAGCCTAGTCAGAAGCACATTTAGATGAGAAGGAAAACTATGTCAATAATGGCACAGAGACACACCGTCAACAGTCACACAGTATTTGACCACTAGGGGGCAATCTAACACTTGATAAAATCAACTAGAAACACAGGTTTTTATTGCGTCACAAACTGCTTCAAAACAAGTAGCATGGAGGCTGTCTCTAATAGATTTACTTAAAAGAAATGTAGTTTCTTAAAACAGCAATTCAGCATCGCGCGGATGTGCATGTGGATGTGTAGAGGTGATGTCAGCTCTATACCTATCTATATTACCAAGAGGTGGTAAACAGGCACTATACAATATGAGATATTATGATTTTGAACATTCTGCAAAATGTTGTGTATTTTAATAACATACTGTATATTGCAATTTATCATCAACTGCAAAGTATCTCTTTTATCCAGTAAGATAATGTTATGTCATTTTAGTTCTTTTTTTTTTCTTTTTGCTGCAAAATGAGATTGTCAAGCATAACAACACTTATCACTAAAAGTCTGTAATCAGTCTACCTTTGAATGGGGCAAGTTGGCAAGTACACGCAGTCTGTTTCTAATAATTCAATGGTAAATCATTGAAATTTGCATATCTGTTGCTGTCTACATAAACTGAAATTCACATCTATCTATTACATTTATGCTCAGCAGTCTTCCTCTTCCATTGGAACAAAACCAGAATACAACCAGCTGACAGCCAGTTGTGTCGAGTCCCCTCGAGTTGTGCTCATTGACAAAGACTCATTCAGACTGATGGCAAACTGTCTGCATTTATAAATTAGACAGCATGTCTGTGCAAACCTTTAACAGTCTCTCTGTGAGTGACTGCAGTCAGTTCAAATCAGAATGTGACTGTTTGCAGAAAGGATGTCTCCTATTGGGTGATCTGTGCATTCGCCTTATGACTGCACAAGTGGTCATGACTGTGCAACACTCAAGTTCTGGGCAACCATCTCGCCACCATAAGTCCTATTTTTACTTGCGTCACTGAGTCATTAGCTTGCTTTTAATTTGGAAGTAGCTTTGTCAAGCTAAGCGTGTCCAGTGTTGGATGGTTTTTCGGTTGAGATGATATAATGTAAGTTTACTTGGCTAACATTATCACAGGATGATGATGCATGAGATGCCCTCTCGTGCATAGTACTCCCAGAGTATTTTAATGTATTTAATAAAATATCAATATTTAGTGTCTCCAGATCCATACAATATCACCACACAAAATCACAATCACAATACTATGCTTTAGCAATATTTTTTTCACCGCCTCTAGAATCATCCTCACATGTTGAAATTTATGAAGAGGGCTGTTGCAACAACAGATTTACGTTTCTGACTTATTCCAGAGTTCAGTGCAGCTGCGTAAATGCAAAGCATATTGTCTTTTTGGACTGAAAACAAAGGAAGCATTGATAAAGATGTATCTATTGAAGTCATGTAATAGATCATATTAACCCACATCCTCCCTGGAAATCATCAGCACATACTGTCCATAAAAATGAGGCTTTATTAAGGCATTTTCCTTTTCTCTAATTGAGGTTATATAATACACATACAGTGGTTGCCATGATTGTGTTGACCTTCTGTTGTGACTCTTGGAAAATACAGCATTTAATCAATCACTCAATTACATGCAGTCTGCTCTTTCTCTTGTTTAAAATGAAAATATACTTTGTACTTTTTCTGTCTATTCTTTCTATTTCAGTAAACATCCTCCCTGTAATGTTTCTAAGATTTCCTGCAGAGGGAAATATTTGTAGGGTGTGTCAGGGATAAGAATCTGCCTTTCATGGGTGGAGGTGGAGGGTTATCAGTCACATCCAGTAGAGACAGTGAGTCTGTGTTACCTTATTTGACAGAGGTCTGTGCATTTTCCCAATATTTTATATAGTTTGATAAACAAAATGTGTATCATGCTACAGAAATTACACCCCAGTTAACAAACCCTTAAAATCTCTTGACTTTTATCCCCCCTCTTTGAGAATGGCACCAAGCTCATTATGTGGAAGCTCATAATTTGATATTTGAGTCTGAATTATTACTTTTTTTTGGGAGGGGACTATGACAAAATGTCTCTCAGATGTGTAAAGGGATGAAATGGCTTAGTAATTATATTTTAGATCAGATTAAAAGGTCATGTCTGGACAGACATGGATTTAGCCCTACAGCTGTGAGGCAGCGTTTCTTGTTTCTCTGTGGTCTGGCTTTGCTTTGTATTTCTCTGCACGAAGTTCACTGAGAATAATCTGTGTCGGGCACTGGCAAAATATTTCTTATTGTCGAGTGAGGAAAAAACCCAGATGGCACCTTTTTGTGATCACCTCAATGATCCAAACATCCTGTAATGTAGCGTTTGGCCAGTGCACCATTTGTTTAATCTACTATTCGTCTGCTCAGTTTCACTCATATTCTGCTGTCATCATTCACATTTCCCTTCTTTTGTGTCACGGGTCTTTGTTATTGTCTGCTTTTGTTCCTCTTCTCAGGATCAAACAGGCTAAAGTGCAGATCCTTCCAGAACGAATCCTTCCAGACCCCCTCTCCGCTGTGCAGCTAACGCCTCTGTCCAGGCTCCACATGCACCCTTCTTCCAAACCTCCAAGTCAGAGCTGCAAACAGGCTCAGTGCTGGTGGAATAACTACAAACAGGTACAGAGAATCATGCACAAACATGAAATCTGTGTGCGCTTTCTAAAAGTAACAGTTTCTACTTTTGGAGATGTTTGAATCAGATGACAGTGACAAGAAAGTTAAGATGAATTTCCTCAGCTAAGATGCAAAATGTATTTTTCCACTTTGAGAAACTGTTCAGTAAAACATCAGATCAGTCGGTGCCTGTTCAAATAATCAAAGCCTAGTTTTGTGTGAAAGTGAAGACCTGAAATACATTCAAAGAATTACTAGAAATATGTGGTGAAGTTTCCATTTGAATCATGAGCAAAATGAGCATTTTCACCCTGAGACTGAATCCCACCCTAATCCTATACTGTTAGATCCAAAGGTTTTTGGACAGTGACATAAAAAAAGATTATGCCTCTCTACACCACCACAGTAGATTTTAAATCAAATCACAATTTTTCCTAAAATGTTGCATTAACTACCTAAAAGTAATTGGACAAACTAACATAATGTTAATTACATGGAATGTCTTTAATACTTGATGAAAGTCTGTGGACATAATCAAAAGCTGTTTCCTCCCCTGAGACCCTCTGCTAGACCTTGGCTCTCTCTGTCTTTAGTTTTGTCTTTGATAACTGAAAAGCATGCTCTGTTGGGTTGAGATCAGGTGACTAACTTGGCCACCGAAGAATATCTAAAATATTTTGCCTTGAGAAAATCTCAGCTTGCTTTTGCAGTATGTGTTGGGTCATAATCCATTTGCAGTGTGAAGTGCAGGATTTGGTTGAATCTGAGCAGACAGAATAGCCCTGTACACTTTTATCAGTCATTCATCCTCCTGCTTCTATCAGCAGTCACATCGTCAATAAACACTAGTGGTCCAGTTCCACTGGCAAACGATACATGCCTGTATCATGACACTTCCTGCACTATGTTTCACAGATGTATTTTGATTTGGCTCAAGGGCTGTTTTTTTTTTCCTTCTCCATACTTTTCTCTTCCTAGCTCGTACAAGTTCTTCTTGGGTTCATCTGTCCAAAGAACTTATTTTAGACCGACGCGGGCTCTTTTAGATGTTTTCTGGGAAAGTCTAATCTGTCCTCTTATGGCTGAAGGGGTATTGTCGTCATCACAGTTAGCGGGATGAACTCGAGAATGAGGCAATGTTTGAATTTAATACAGTGGGTGCAGCTAATAAAAATCTCAACGACCTTGAGTTTGAGCCCAAGGTCAAGTTTTCTGAAAATCTTTTAAACGCAGTAACACAAGAAGAAGTTCATGTAGGGTTTTGAAATTGATCCCACAGGTGTCTCTGCTACTAGGGTGAGTCATACCATTGGCGATTATCAGTGTTTTTGTTCTTTAGTGTAACCAGTAGTTTGCACCTTCTTGTAAATCCTCCTTTCCCAATCATGAAGTCATCTCTTAATTGTAGACTTTGACAATGATGCAACTGTATCTCACTGAGTGTTCTTGACTTGGTCAGATGTTGCTATTAAATTAATTTGGTTATGATCATTTGGTAGGGGTCGTCTGTGGCCTTTCAGGCCTTTGATTGTTGATTTGGACCTAAAGTTTGTGCTGTCCCTCGTAGGTTTATTTACTTTTTTCAGTCTAATGATGACCTCCCTCACTTCCAACAACATCTCGCCAACGAGGGAAGAGACCTCATCTGCCCATTATACTGATTAACATTCAATTGTCCAATTACCTCTGAGCCCCTGAAAATTGTTATTAAAAACAATTAAAAAAAAAACCCCAAGATAAAAACGTCTCTAACTCCTAAACTGTTAATGCAGTTAGTAAAACTACTTGAATTAAAGCTGAAATCCTGCCAATTCAAACACATTTTGATTGTCTGATTCAGATCTGTTGTGATGAAGTACTGAGGCAAAATTCTGGGATTTTTACCTCCATAAACTGTAAATGGTAAAAAAAAGATAAGCGGCTTTTTTCTGTCTTGTAATATTAAATACTGCCTACATTTAACTGAGTGCTGAATTAGCTTGATATTTTTATGGTTCAGCATGTTTGAAGTTGGGCATGCTAATCTTTATTGTTTGACATTTCCAAATACAACCTGTACATATAACCTATGGTGTGTTTAGTTAGTACATAGTTCATTTTAATCCAGTTCACTCACATGAATTGACTAGTTGTTGCAGCTGATGTGTTTCATAATGTAAAGATGTGAAATAAATCAATACAGTTAAAAACAGTAGAGAAAGTGACTTAGTGCAGATGTGTTGGCAGGTGTTAGATTGTTTTAGTAGGAGAAAATGTTAATGTCTACTGTTAAAGGAGAATAAGTAGATGACATGTTAAGGTATCTGTGCAGGTGACATTAACACTGGATGTGAAAGTAGCCCATGTGCAAAACCGTGACCTGGAACATGCTACTTTTACTTCTCTATATGACAAAAGGACGGATCTTGTGTTGCTTCCATAATCATCAGATTAGATTTGATTTAAGTGATACATGTGTTATTGACCACAGAGAAAGTTTCACTGTGCCAGTCTGACGCCATGGCCACCCTGGGTCTACGCACTCTATGATTCAGTAAGTACTGCAGCCCGCGGCACTTCCTCCTCTATATATAAACATGACACACAATGAATATAAACCAAGATTTCTCGGCTTTTGGTGGTTCACCTCACAGGAGTCGCTCATGAACAGGGTGAAGAAACAGCTTCACGAATGGGATGAGAATCTGAAGGATGATTCCCTCCCGGCGAATGCAGTAGGTCAGACTATGTTGATTTTATTCCAGAAGGTACAGGTACAGATGCAGACAAAATTATTACCTCCCCTATTATTAAAGCGATGAAGTCAAGGGGAATTTCTACATAGCTTTTCTAAACACACTAGTTTTTTTGCAGAATGTCACTTGAGAAAGTGTTGTGCCAAAAATAAAATAAAATAAGTTTAGATTTAAGAAAAGGAATTGTTGATGGTCACAAGGCAGGAGATGGATATACAAGGTTTTCTGAGAGTCACGAACTGGAGTGAGACGTATCAATAATAAATTCAAAGAGAGCTATTAATACAGAGCAAGCCTGGCAGAGGCAGGAAGCCAAAAAGGCTTCCAAAGGCTCTGGAATGAAAACTAGTGAGAGATGTGTTTAAAGACCCCAGAACAAAATGCAGAGACACTAGTAACTGATTTAGCAAAGTCAGAAATTGTAGGATCAAAGGACACTCACTGGAACGCCGCACAGGAATGGACTGCAAGGTTGCTGAAGGGGAAAAACTCTACTTCTGTAGAAAAAGACACTTTTAAACCAGACTGAAATATGCTAAAGACAACCTGGAAAAAGATTACGCAGAACTATTTGGCCACAGAAACGTTGCTTATATCTGGAGGAAGAAGAGCGGTGGACAGCCCAGAGAGCACCACAATGAAACATGGTGGTCGGAGTATCATGTAGGGATTCTTCGGTGCATCTGGAACTAGGAATCTCATCAAGGTGGAAGGAATAAAGAAGAAAGACATGGAGATTTTAAAAGAAAGCAGTCAGCAGCATAACTGGTTCTGGGTCATTGCTTTGTCTTCCAGCACAGTGACCCAAAACATACATGGCTCCTGGTGAAGAATTGCTATCAGAAGACCAAAGTGAACATTACTGGCTAGTCTGCACAAAGCCCTGGCTTGAATCCGAATGAAAATTTATGGTGTGTACCGAAGACCAGAAGGAGGAGGGGGTGGTGGAGATTGACCAAAGAAGAATGGGCTGGGATTGCTCAGAAGACGTGTGTGAAAACCACAACAAATATCTGCAAGGTGTTACCCAGAAAAAAGGATACGCAATAGATTATTAGCATCAGGGGGGCTAATAATTTTCACCTGATTGTTTCTGTTTCTTGTGAAATTGTTTTGTTTCTGTGTGCAAAGTAAAATATGGTACGCAATCCCTATTGGGAACTACTTTTTTAGGGGGGCTGATAATTCTGTCCTCATCTGTATGTAAACATGCACACTCGCAATTTGTTTGTGTTCGTTGTACTTTCTGTCCTCTTTATTTCATCGCTCTCTTGTCCTTCTGTCTACGCTCTGTCAGATTTCTCCTACAGAGTAGCAGCCTGTCTGCCCATAGATGATGCTCTGCGGCTCCAGCTATTAAAGATTGGCAGCGCCATCCAGAGACTTCGCTGTGAGCTAGACATTATGGATCGGGTAAGTAAAAGTCACCAACAGCCTCGCTGACCTGCCCCAAACCTCAGACATAATTTGTCTTTTGCAGTGATAAGATTCCTACTTGTGCTTTACTGAGCACACAGTGTCCCTCTGGTGTGTCTTGTTATATTTAACCATGTCTGACGGGGGCTGACAGATGTGTTAGTGCTGCAATATTTCAGTTTTCAGAGTCAAAAGCAGCCATTGCAGCATTTAAGGTTAATGGACCGGTATTTAGCATGCAGTGAACATCAGCTGTTTGTCACCTTGAAGGGGTTGATCTGATTTTAAGGAGAGGTTGGACACAGCAAGAGAGCTATCCATATTTCAATTAAAGAAAAAAACTCAAAACAAAGCACTCTGGCCACTGTAGATCTGCTTTTACTCAGTCATGTGGGCCAAAGCAGTCACAGGTTGTTTTTAGCCGTGTTAGCAGTATGGCTTTGTAGTAAGGACACTTACCGTATGCTGGTCAGTGGTTTCATCACTTTGCTGCGATTGAAATTGCTTCATAATTGTTATATTTGGCAAAAACATTTAACTCCCACTCCAGATGATTTGAAATCATCTCTGGTCTGGTAGCTGTTCTTCTAAACCCTTTAGTCAGGTCCGCTATTTACAGAGACTATTCTTCAGGCCCTCTTGAGTCATTGCCATACTTGAGCACAGGAAGACATGTTCCACACATGCTCAGTGGAGAACAGCAATAGCTACTTTGTTTGTGTTCATCTGAAGAGGATGACAAAAAGCTATGTGTGAGTGCTTAATGAGAGTAAAATCAAAGAAGGGAAGGAGAGGAGTTGCATTAAAGCTCCTATATTGTGTAGCGTATTGGTTAATACGGAGACGGGTTACGCCCTCACGGGGCTTTCATCAGCATCAAACACACATTGTTTACTCCTTCTTCTCTTAGATACTCCCATTAGGACTCCACATAGTCGATCATCCATTTTCATCTCTCCCAGTCTTTTTTGTCTTTCTCTGTCACATGTCCAGCAACTGACTGTCTGCTCTCACAACATCCACAAACCTCTTGTGGCTTCTTTTTTTTCCCCTCTTGCCCAGAAGCTCAAACTTTAATAACCTTCTCTTAAAGATAACCATCATTTCTCCTTCCTCTCCATTTTGTCCCTGAGCCTTCCCTCTAATATGCTCATTCCTAATCCTGTCCATCATTTTCATTCCCAGTGTAAATCTCCTTAGCATGAGAAACTACCTACAGTTCTGCTTCCTGACCTTTTATCTCGAACCTGCAATTGAGTCCATAAGTTTCTGTGACATTTCTTGTCATTTTGCCTCTGTACACCAACATAGTGGATTTTATATAGAAGTACTCAAGATTGAAGTGATTGAAGTGCAGCGTTTTAGCTTTCATTCAAAGGTTTTTTACAGAAAGCTTTGTATTACCTGTTTAGGAATTTTGGCAATTTATGTGCATAGTCCCTCATTTTCAGAGGTACAAAATGAACTGGACGATTGACTGACAAGGCTAGTTGAAGCCCTTTCCCCGTTATTTAATGAGAAATAAAGTATATGTAATATATGTAAGTTAAGATCATCTAACTAAGTCAGGTTCTGTCAGGTTCTCCAATCAAGAGTCTTCTTCATGAGTTTTAGACTTTAGGCTCCTTATTAAAATTATGTAATTTTTTTTTCAGTTGCTTTTGAGTCTCTGAAAATGGGAGACTGTATAAAAAAATTAACTGTATAAAAAACCCCCACAGTTAATGCAGGACTTGAAGCGTCTGGAATTAAAGCTCAAAGTCTACAATCTTGATTCTTTAATTTGAAACTCACTGTGGTGGTGTAAAGGTGCTTAATTACAACAAATTATGGACCTAACTGTATATGACACACCCGATCTCACTGCCACCTTTCCTTTTACTTCCATCACAAATCATCCTGATATGCTCTTCACCTTTCTTCCATGACCGGCGGCTGTCTGAATGGACAACACATCTGATATCGTAGTGGCTCACACTATGATATCAGGGTCTTAATCTAATAACAAATAAAAAAAAAAAAGATTGCAATCAAGGTACTTAAAAATATTAAATATAAATCACAACAACAGTCGCCTCATAGCGGCTTTATATTGTAAGGTAGACCCTACAATGATAAATTCAGAGAGAAAAACCCCAAAATCATATGACCCCCTATGAGCAAGCGCTTTGGCCACAGTGGGAAGGGAAAAACTCCCTTTTAACACGGAGAAACCTCCAGCAGAACTAGGCTGGCCTGGAGGGGTGGCCATCTGCCGCCACCGTTTGGGGTAAGAGGATATGTTAAGCTATTTGATGGCAGCACCACGTCTCTGAAAGCTGGGATGAAAACAAAAAAAGTCTGGGAAAGGAAGCAAGGTACTAAAAAGAAATCATTTTGCAACTAATGAATTAAATTGACAAGAGGCCAGTAACATGAGTGGGTATAACATTTTTTTTAAAAAAGCACCTTAGAGAGGTAGAGTTCCTCAGAAGTAAAGATGGGCTGGCCTTCACCAATCTGCAACAAATTGTTCCTCAGTGTAAGCATACAGTACGTAACATCAAATGACTCGGAGAAGAATAGGACAACATTCCTCTCGTCAGTTCTTAGTCATTTACAGACTGATTTACTAACATGTTTTCTATGTTGTGAATGAAAAATGGTTTTAAAAAAACAAAACGTGTGGCTCTAGTCAGTTAGCCAAATCCAAATAATAAGGAGTAAAATTAGAAAAACAAACAAACATCTAATTGGTTAGCAAGCTCAGATGACTGATTCAGGAGGAGGATGGTAAGTTAATGTTAATGCCTAATGTTTTTCCAGGCATGTTTATATAAACAGTGATCAGTGTGTCGCACTTGTGTTGAATCAGAAGCTGAAGCTTGATTTGTGAAGTGCTCGTTAAATGTGTTTGCCCATTATCTGTTGTCCCTTCTTTCTGATTGAGGATAATAATCCCTCTCACCAACGACACTGACGTGACCTGAGCTCGGGCCATGTTTTGAGTCGCATTTGTGGAAGCGTGACGAATGGCATGATTAATATAACGCCCTCAATGAGCCTCAACAGTGGACGCTTTGCTTTGAAAATATGTGACATGTATACATATTGTTAAAACCCTCTTTTCTCTCCTCCTCCTCAGTGCACGTCGCTGTGCTGTAAACAGTGCCAGGACACGGAAATCACCACAAAAAATGAGATCTTCAGGTGAGCGCTTGTTTTTGATTTTTGTTAAAATAGTAGTTGATAGTGATCAGCACATAGTGGTTCCGTCTCAGCACTAGTAACATCCTTCTCACATCACTGGAAATTTGGATTCAGTAATAGAATAAAAGATGATGTAACCAACTTCACAGATTTCACAGATTTCCATGTTCAAGTCGGCAGTTTTTCCTGCTTTTAACAATAATGGAGTGTAGTAGACTTTTATAGTTTTTTGAGTTGTTTCCGGAGCAGCTGGCATAATTGGGGGTGGAGGTTTATGACAGTTTTATTAGGTCTTATTATCAAAGTTCTTGGTTTTTTTTCTTCATTGTAATCACTGAAATTATTAGCACGTCAAAGTTGAGACCAATTTGTCTGTCTGAGAGTTACGTAAACTCTGGGGTTACATCAGGAAAGTAAGTGGTGCTTCTCTACACCTCCTCACTCACACAGTCTCTTATATGCACACTGTTATATAATGTCATTTTCTGACGGTTTGCTGTGTAATGGTTAATCTGTTTGTCCAACAGTGACACAAAAAACCTTG
Source organism: Pundamilia nyererei (assembly GCF_000239375.1). Lineage (NCBI taxonomy): Eukaryota > Metazoa > Chordata > Actinopteri > Cichliformes > Cichlidae > Pundamilia > Pundamilia nyererei. Next base: position 37,297 of record NW_005187511.1, read on the forward strand.
AACAGTCATGAAATTGCCCAGAACATTCTTAGGGGTTTATGAGAAAAGTGCACTCTCTGTTTTGTCATCCATATAATTTGAGTCAGTGAGTGATTATGTGTGAGAGAGGCAAGCAGACTAATAGTTGAAGCACTGCCTCTGACGAATTTACATACTATATGGTGCTAATGCATCTTCTTTCAATGCCAGAGCAGAAGTACATTAAATGTAACCAAATTACCGCTTTAAAGACTGACTGAAAATGAAGTTTTTGGGGCTGATTATACTTAGTGTGTTTGTGTGTGTGGGACATCAAAATGTCTTTTGATGCGTCATTTCTGATTGTGTTTGGCTTTTGATACTTTAAACCTTATTCATGGTGTGGGTTTAGCGCTGTACAGGAGCTGCTCTACTGCCTGGCTGTAGCGGTAGAGCAGCCAGGCGGTAGAGCAGGTCACCTACTAATCGGAAGGTTGGTGGTTCGATCCCTGGCTACTCCAGTCTGCATGTCAAGTGTCCTTGCTCTCCGATGCATCCATTGGAGTATAAATGTGCGTGACCGTAGTTAGGAAGCACTCAGTATAGAGAAAGTGCTTGTGAGAATGGGTGTGATTGGGTGCATGTGGCATGTTGTATAGAGCGCTTTGAGTACTCCAGGAGAGTAGAAAAGAGCTGTACAAGAATCAGTCAATTTACAATTTTACCACTTACAGTACTGTGCAAAAGTCTCGAGTCATCTTCATTTCTTTATATTTTGCTTCCAAGCAGCCAGACTTTCTTGTAACCTTTTCAAGTTGTTTTAAGCAATAGTTCTTCAGGCTTTCTGAAGGTCTTTGGAAGTTTTCCGTTCGACATTTTCACTCCGTTTCAGTGTAAACCTTGTAACTGACTATTTTGAGAGGAATGTTTTTATTTATTAAGCCACGTAACACTGACCTATGGATCATTCAAGCATAAAAAAGACACCTAGCTGAAGTGATGAACCAGTATTGTGTCTAGACGTAATACAAACAACCAATTTTAAATGGCATCTTTAGGTACTTTGTTACTGTCAGCCTACTACAAAACACATAATTTAATCACATTTGTTTTTGTTGACTCTATAATAAATGCCACAGATAATACAGTTTACAGCATAAAATAGTATTTTTTGCACCAACAAGGTGATTCGCAAAGAGATATTAGGAAAACCTGCCATTGTCTATGGTCTGTCCTTAAAGAAATGTAGGAAAACTGGACAGGACAAAAGAAGAAATGACAGGCTGAAGTAACATCAGCAGATGAACAATATCGAAAAGTCTGAAAGACGAATCCAAATTTGAAAAATGCACAATGGAACGATATCAGCCTTGGCTTAGCCTCTCCAGGTTATTGAAACAGTGTGGGATAATCTTGACAGCACAAACAAAAGACAGTCAAAGAAGCTCTTTGAATGTCCTTCAAGAAGCCTGGAGAACTATTCCTGAAGACTCCTTAAATAAATTAGAAGAAAGCTTTCATAAGTAAGTTCAGGCTGTGTTGAAGTATAAAGGTGATCATAGTAAATATTGACTTTCAAGCTCATTTTACAAACTCTTATTTTACCTTAGATACTGTATTTCATTGTTTCATTGCACATGTTTTAATAAATCACTGCACTTTCTTCCCATTTTTCTCCAGGGATGAGTTGAAACTTTTGCGCAGTCCTTTTGAGTTTCCAAATTTCACTCTTAGCTCCATGAAAAGGAGCAAATGTTCTCCTCCAGCTAAAGGTAGATGACAAATAAAGGCAAAAAACCCCCCATCATAAGAAGCCTTAACCTCATCCTAACATAACAGCTTCACTGGTCCTGGAGATGAACACCACTCCTCTAAAAGACATTTCCTCATTTTTTCTCTCTCCCTGTTTTAATGATGCCACTGTGTAATCAGACCAAATGGGTTGTTATCTGGTGGTGCTAAGGTCTTAGCATAAGATTCATGTTATTTTCATATTCTTCTGTCACTCTGAAAGAGATCATGACCAACAGGAGAGAGGTGATTTCTCCCACTAAGGCAGGAAGTGGATACCAACCATGCCAGTAAAATGCCTTCATGGTATATCAGAGCCAAAGTCCTTCCATCTAGTGGTCAAGCATTCAGTTTTTAAAATTGTGTGAGTCATGCGTACGCCTGCAGTTTTATGTTGCATTTTTAGCTTAGCTGAAAATAGCACAGATGAGATTCAAAGTTCTTAAGAAGCTCCACTGAAAACATTACCCAAAAGAGTTAAAATGCTTTAAGAAGGAAATGATGAAGACAGAAAATTTATCTTCATTGTTAATATAAAAATGATGAGCACAGCTGAACTTTTTGGCATTTTTAATTTTAGACCTCTTAAAGCCCGTTTCCCCTTTTCATTTTCAGTGTCTCGCTTTCATGATGTTTTGTTTTGGCTTCAACAGTTTACTGAATTCACACATTTTCCACCTGCCTCTCTCTCTCTGCCTCTCTCTGCAGCCTGTCCTTGTACGGCCCCATGGCTGCGTACGTCAACCCTCACGGTTACGTCCACGAAACGCTGACTGTCTACAAAGCCAACAACCTTAACCTGGTTGGAAGGCCATCTACGCTGCACAGCTGGTTTCCAGGGTAAATATTTTTAGCATACAGCATGAGTGTGCTTTCCATAAATGGATGTTTTAAGTAAGAGACACATCTCTTGATACCTCACAGCCCAGGGCTTAGAATTTAATGGCATCTGGTGTAGCTGCAAGTTGCTGTGACACTGCTCAGTGCCTGAAATTAAAATGCTTTGTACTGTACTTTGTGTCAACTTGGTTATCAATGGTGCATCTCTTTATGCATGTTCAGGTTGTGCAATCTTGGATTCTGCAGTCAGTGAAGCCTCCAAATTACTTACACTAATAATCTGCTCATCCTTCTTCTCCTGCTTTTCCCATTCAGGGTCACAGGGTGTTAGTCTGTCCTACCTGCCATAGGGCAAAAGTGAGGATAATCCCTGGACAGGCCATCAGGCTGTCACTGGGCTCATTTAGTAATTAAATAACCCAATTTAAATTCCTGCAACATGATACCTGTGCAAAGCACTTTATGCTGACAGTAATGTCAGTTTTTCTTTTAAAATTTTAAGGTTGTATCGCTGAACTACACTGTGAGAGATTTGGTGAATGATAACAGAATTAAACAGACCTGTAAGAATCTGTTTCAGAGTTTTAGAAGTTGAGGTTTAGATTCGACCAGGCGAATCAGACTCCAGAGTGGGACTTGTGATTTGGTTCTGTCGCAGACAAAAACAGTCACACTCTTAAGAGGAATGAGTTTGGACACAAATGACTTCTAGACCAATTTTACTTTTCAGTGCAAACGTGATCTGACCTCATTCTGACTCATCTGAGAGATGTACACATAAACAACTCCAGCAGCTGTGCATGCTCTGAATATTGATACACAGATGAGCAAAATCAACAGTTTCTGTAGTTGCAAACCACTACTTGTGTTTTTTCTGCCACATGATAAAATGGGCTACTCCAGTATAATACAGAGTTATTCTAGAAGTTTCTTGAGACATGGTTTGCTTTTGTTTTGTTTTTGCTTTGACTCTGGGCTTACAGAGTAATACTGTGAACTTCTTAGTGATGTGAATTCAAGGTATATTTGACTTTGTGTACATAGTTTTCATTTGTATGTTTCACCTTTGTGATTCGGTGCATTTTTTACTGAGACATCGTTGAATCTATTCTTATGGCACACTCACAGGGAGGACTGTGTTGGCATTAACTTGGAAGTCATCTAATCATGCGGCAATAGAGTACAGTGCATAAGTCTTAAGTTGCACTTTATTTTTTTATTTGCATTGTTTTCTTGCCTCCAAAGAGCCGGACCTCCTTGTAATTTTTAAAGTGGTCCTGAGCAACAGTTCTTCAGGCTTTCTGCTTGTAGCAAAGTGCCAAAAGTATACACAGTACTGTATGCACTACTGATCACAAATGTGAAAATGTGGCACTTTAATTGCTTTCAGGTACGCCTGGACGATTGCTCAGTGTCGAACCTGCGGATCCCACATGGGTTGGAAGTTCACAGCCACCAAGAAGGACTTGTCTCCACCTCGTTTCTGGGGTCTGACCCGTTCAGCCATGCTCCCTCGTATCCCACAGAGTGAAGGGGAGGAGGGCAGAGAGGGTTCTCGCCTCTTCTGTCTGTGATACCAGACCATCTATTTGCCTCATTCAGAAAATTCCTGCAAACTTCCCACAGTCTGCATCTTTAGCCACTGTCTGGCTGCAGTTTCTTCAATCACAATGCCTGTCACCCCTGGCAACAAATTCAGCATATTAGCAGAAAGGTCATTTTGGCCTTCAAATGGCAATTTTTAAGTGCATATTTGAACAGGCTGGATGTAATTATTATTCTAAAAGGTTCTTAAAATGCGGAGGCAGTGTCGAGGTTGAAAGCAGTCTGTTAGAGTGAGAGTCAAACTGAGACTTGCAGAATAGACCATGATATGTGGTTAAGATCCCAGCATGCAGCTGCCTGATCTGCACCTCTTTCCAGCTGTTTTCCAAATAGAAGAACACACAGACCCACAGGGGGACGCTGAATGCATAATACTCTTTACCTTCACCTCCTCTCCTCTGTCTTAGCTGGCTGCATGCAGCTAAAATTGAGATGTCGTCGGCAAGCTGCGATGGCCACTTTAAGCTGTTGTAAAATCCGCACACAGTAATTTAATAGTCTAGCATTCAGATCCTTTGTGAGTTTCTCAGATAGGATTTCTAATATTATTATCAGCTGCGAGAGACCGGTGGAGAAAACTGTTAGAAAGAGAGTGCACTCATGTATGTGTAGATCTGTCACGATGGGAGATATTTTGAATTTTGGAATTGCAGCGGATGTATTTTTGTATGCAAGAAGGTTGGAAATTAAGCTAACATATTCATTGATGTTTGGTGAAACTGCAATTTGTTATCACAGTGGATTTGTTTTGTTCGAAACAAAAGAAACTGAAGTGACAATAATGATATTGTGTAATATATCTGATATAATCTGTGTCTGTTTTGTATTCACTAGAGACTCATTATCCCATCTGGAGACGAGCATCATCTTTGATTGCACGAGTGAAAATTAGCGATGCATTGGTGCCTTGTGGCAGACTGTTTATCAAAGGTCAAAGCCCACTGAGACAGAGCAAGAGGAGCATTTACCCTTCTTTTAGTTTGTTCACGCGTGGTATGTTAAAATGGTGTGCCTACGCTCCAGCTCGGTGTCTTTTGAAGTGCGAGGAATCGGATTCAGAAAGGCAAAATGATGATAAGATTTAAGAGTTATTATTATTATTTTAATATTCTCTTGGGTTTGTAGGGTGACAGTTTTCAGGATTCTGTTGCAAGGGTAATGGCTCACATCTGTATTTATGTACGGTAAAACTGAGGCAGTATTTGTTGTTTATATGGCTGTCGACCGACTGTTTGTAGAGTCTAATTTATTTATTTTTTTGCAAAACTCTTTTGCTGATTCTTTGTTAGGAAATTATCTTTTTATGAGTAAGCTGAGTAACACAATGAGAAATCATCTCGAATGTTTGTCTGATGACATGTTTTTGGATAGAGAACATCATTTTTTGGATAAACGCGTCTTTTTCTTCACTTTTTCTGCTGAGAGAGGAAAACATTGTTCATGTCTGTGGATCACATTAAAGTGGCAATAGATACATTTTAACTTTACCCCTCTACCCTTCCAGCAATGCTCCCCCCCCCCCCACCACCCCTGTTTCTTTCTACCCTTGATTGTTACTCTGGTTGTTCTGCAGTCTTCTATTATCGCTGCCTGGTGTAAGCTATAGTAGTAAGCGCATCTACAGACTGGTTTGCAACCATCTAGCAACCACCAGTTACAAGGGAAAAATGAGCATTTCCTGACTGATTGAGAGTGGTTGCTGGGGGTTAATGGTAGCTGCTGGGGAAGTGGTTGCTAAAGATCCAGATGTGCAGGCCTATTCAGTGACCCCATGGCAACCAGCAGGCACCAGGAGGAAAAACTGCCAACTAGTTGACCAAAATCTCCTTGTGATTGCTTTGGCTGCTAGCATATTGCTGTGGTTGTAGTTTGAATTGAAGTGTGTGAGTGTGACACAGACAGGAAATAGAGAAAGTTCACCTTCACAGTAAAAGTTGTCTCAGCTCTGCAGCTAATTTATTCAAGCCACAATTTTTCTTCAAGTTGGGCTAGTGTATAGGAAGTATTTGCAGACGAACATTAAAACCACATGCAACACCTGTGGGTTTTGGTGAAACATCGTGTTTGCTTACGATTTCATCCAGTGAGAGCCAGAGACCTCCGCGAACTGGTGCCAAACATTCGAGGAACATATCCCATTTAAATTTGGCTACACCTACCCTCAAATGATGTACAAATGATCCAAACAGGTCTTCCAGAAAGCCGTCATGAGACAGAAGCTGCCCAGGAACGGGAGAAGTCCTTTAAGGGACAGAAGGTGCTTGGCCATGTTTAAATCAAGTATACTTTCTGCTCTTTCAGGATGGAGTCATAGAATTTTTATCATTGGAGCCTCTGATAGCCACTACATTGTAATAGCTACTTTCAGCTGCTGCATCAGTCAAAGGGGGCCACCAAATATTTGACTTACACTTGATACCCTTCCTTATGCAACCCCAAAGGGATATGTTTCTCCTCCTGGGATTTAACCAGGGATTGTTTGCTTGTCAGGCAAATGTGTAAATGTGTACATTATGTAATCCACATTTTCTTAATGAGGATTTAAAGTAATTATTGCCACTTTAAGCCACATCCACTGCCTGTTAAACAGAAAGCTGGAGGAAACTGCTTGTATGTGACAGTAATTTAACTCAAAAATTGAAAAGCAAGATTAGTGGTTCAATCAGGCAGAGGCTCATAATATTACTACTTAACTATTAAACCTTAAAGAAAGGAGATGATGGTACAAAGTTGTTTTTTTTTTCTTTTTTGTTTTGTTTTGGCCTTAGGACAGAGGCACATTAGTTGTTCTCACTGGTTTCCAGTCTTCACGCTAACCTAACCAGCAGCTGGTTCTGGGCTTTCTTCTAACAGACATGTCATATTTCTCTCAGCATTAAAAAAACAAACAAGCCAATTTCAAAAAAGAATCTATTTCTCTAAAGGGGAGCAACTTACAATTTCAAATTTCTTCCTTGTTATTCTTACTGCTGAAACATGAAGTGTACAGAGTTGTATTGATACTTGGTGGGCAAATACCTTTGTTATTTAATAGTTTATCTAGATGTAATCCAATCACCAATCTTCATATTATTGCTGTTCCCTCAAAAATCTGAAAATGTGAGCTTCCGAGTATTTATTTTTTAAGCTTTTACTCATAATCTTCATATTTCATATCAAAACACTTTGTTTCGTCGAGCAGATATATCCGCTTTGAGAGGAGCTCAGAAATTTAAATGACTGTCTTGTGATCTTTTGATGATATTCTCAATCATATAACTGATTTGAGTGTTTGCCATGCCGTCTGATTTACACTCACATATTAAAAACTATAACCTGGATGCTTCACTGGATAAATCATCTGTTTGCAAAAGCCTTTGCTCGTTTCACCAAGCCATTCGTTGTACCACAAATTTAAATAAACATGCAGGTTCCAAGCAGTAGCTCTTGTCTGATTTACATGTTTGTCTAAAGAGGACATCTGTGGGAGGTTTTTGAGATGATCTGCTGAGCTGTAACATGCAGGTAGAGCTAACCAACTACCATGCGCCTTCATTGCAGCGTGCAGTATGCAGATGTGACTACGTGCAACTATGCAGATGCACGTGGCTGGAGGATCATTGATATTCTGTAGCACGTGTGAGAATCTAATCAGTCCATGTATGGGAGCGGAGAATTGTCAGCCACTGTGGCCTTGAACGTGAGGGCCCATCGGAGAGGAGCATTTATAGTAAAAAAAATGTTCACTTGGTTTCACACGTGGACTACGTGACCTATGGTCGTGGTTAAAAAGTAAAAACACCTCATCCCAGATCTTCTGGTCATTATCAGGTCTTAAATGAAGTTAATACACCCTCAGAACAAAAACACATGAAATATTACACTATGTCATTATGAATTTAACATAAGTTGAGCAAAAATACAGGTCCCATAAGTAAAATTTACCCATGCCTCCAAGAATAAATGCTTACATATACTATATTTCTCATAGTATGATTTTTGTCATGAAGGTTGCCCCCCTGTTTTTCTCTGTAAAACATTAGACAGCTTCATTCATTTTTATACGAAAAATGGAAGGCACCGTACCATGACCATTTGAAAAACAAACAAAAAAATTATTCAAAACAAAAACAAATTATTCACAGTCACCACAGCAGGAACCTCTGCAGTATTTAATTTGGCAGATTTTTACGCCAGATGCCCTTCCAGATGCAACCCCCAGGGGATTTGTGTGTCCTCCCAGGAGGGGAGGCTTGTTAGGAAAATGTTTAAACTGCTACACCACAGAAAACAAATATTTAGCATACTGTTGTTTGCATATTGGTCAGCTTGTTTTGTGGCTTTAGCAGTTGTTTTGCTTCTCTCTTTCCTCCTTTATGAAAGGGATGATGAGGTGGTGCTTTTTCCTTAGTCGTCTGCGACCAGTTTCTGTAAAGTCGTTCCTCGATTTGTGGTCAACAAAAATCACGTAAATATAGAAAATCCTCCCTACAGTTCTCTATTGGAATTTGTTTAGATATAAATGTAGATATTCATTGATAGGCTAACTGGTAAAGTGCTTTAATTTTTTTTTTGAGTAAGTTTAAATGTACTTTTTTTTTTTTTACAATTAGTCCAAATTGATGACAGCTGACTCATTATTATTAATTAAAGTGAGGTTTTTATTCTCACATAAGTTTCATATTGTAAAAAAAAATTATATACCTGTGTATGTATGTATGTATGTATGTGTTGTGTGTGTATATCTATCTATCTATCTATATATATTACACATATGCTAACAGGTCACTTTATTAGGTACACCCGCTCAGCACTTTTAAACACACGTCTAATTAGCCAATCATATTGCAGCAATGCCATGCATTTAGGCAGGTGCACAACCTGCAAAAGTTCAAACTGGTCATCAGAAGGGAGACAGATTTAAATGACTTTGAATGTTGTTGGTGCCAGACAGGCTGGTCTGAGCATTTCGGAAACTACTGAAGTGATGGTACTTTCCCACACATGCATCTCTCAGGTTTACAGAAAATGGTCAGAAAAACAGAAAATGTCCAGTAGTGGTGAAAACACCTTGTTGATGCCAGAGATCAGAGGAGAATAGCTAGACTGCTTTGATCTTATTGGAAGGTAACAGTAACTCAAATAACCACTCATTACAACCAAGGTATGCAGGAGAGCATCTTTAAATGCAAAACGGGTCCAACTTAGAAGCAGATGGACTACAGCAGCAGAAGACCACACTGGGTGCCTCTTCTGTCACCAAACCAAAACTGGACAACAGAAAACTGGGGGAAAAAAAGAAGCTGTGACATTTGTAGTGTCAGAATTTAGTGTAAACAACACCTTGGATAGCTGCTGGTATGGTATCAAATATTTTCTTTGCACTTTGGGCCCCCTAATATCAGCTGAGCATTGTTTAAATGCCACGGCTTACCTGAGTATGGTTGCTGACCACATCCATCCTTATACGACCACACTGTACCCATTGTCTGATGGCTCAAATCATCTCAAACTGGTTCCCTAAACATGACCGAGTACCTAAATCACCAGGTATCAGCCCAATGGAGAATCTTTGCGATGTGGTGGAACAGGAGATTCACATCATGGATGTGCAGCAGACAAATCTGCAGCGGCTGTTTGATGCCATCATGTCAAAATGAAGATTTTTTTTTAAACATTCTGCTTTTATCAGCTAATTTGGGTTCAAGCATATATCCCCAGTCTTCTGATTATTATAAGAATATGCCTAACAAGCTCACGCTTCTCTAACTTCCTCGTTTATTTTAAAACTTCCATTCTTCCGCCTGTGCCATGCAGACTCAAGTGACATCGTTTGAGGACATGCACCGGATTCCTTTTCTGCTTATGCAGCGTGAAGGGCACATGTAAGTTTTACTCTACCCCCAAAATGTGAAAAACAATTTACAAAAAGATCAAAAACTAAACTAAATGCAACATAAAATTAAACAACTTGACTTTTTTTTAAGGCCGAGATAAGATAAAGTGACATAAAGTGCCCAAAGTTCACAAAGCAGACAAAAGACAAAGGAGATCTTTGGCTGATCACAATAAGGTAGATACATAAAGGCAAACAGACACTAACAAAGTGACTAAATAGAAAGAAGTAAACCAAACGGTAATGTGTAACCAAATAAAAAACATGAAAGTAAATCATTTGAATTCCCCCCATGATGTATCTTTAAGGAATTCACACATTCAGACAAAAAAACTCAACAACAGTTGCATAAATGCAGTCCCAGCATGCTTCACAGGCTGCCTAAAGCCTCTCGTCGCTGTGGCTGTCTCCACCCTCCGAGTTGGAGTAAGATCTCTCATCTGCTGAATCTCCAGTCCACACCTTTTGTTCCCCCTGCTTCTCCTGCTCCCCTTGTTCCCCCTGCTCCCCTTGTTCCTCCTCCTCTTGCTTCAGTTTGTTGACATCCAAGTCCTCCTGTTTCTGTTCACCTGAGAGTGTCTTGTCTTCGCTCGATTCACACATCTGGACCTGCTTTTTGCTCCCTCTCCTCCCGTTAAGACCGCTCCTGGCCAAACATCTCCGCACGGTGGATGGGTCCACCAGAGTGCCGCTGGTCACCGCCAGCTCTGAGGTGATGGCGCTACTGGACATGGTCCGATTCTCCAGGAAAGTCAGCTTAATGAGTCTTTCGTCCGCTTTACTTAGTTTCCTCGGTCGGCCGCTGCGTTTCTGATCTTCAACCGTGCCCGTTTTTTTGTGCTTCTGCAGAAGAGCTTGGACAGCACGTTTGGAAACACCTGTCTGACGCGAGATTTCCGCCTGTGAGAGACCTTGCTGGCGCAGGCTCACCACCTTGTGTCTCGTTTCTATGCTCACTTTAGCCATGGTGTTTGATCTTTCTGATCCCAGCAGCCTCACCTTAACCAGGTAGACCAGACGACGGGAATCACAACCACAACAGCAGGCGGAAGAGCGTCTTCTTCTGCGTCTTCTTCTTGATGCATACTTGAGGTTGGCACACATCTAATTGGTGCATTACCGCCACCAGCTGGTCCCGATAGCGTTCACCACTTAAAGACTTCAACAGCCATGTTAACTTTTAGTTTCTTGAGGTTTTTAGACCACTTTGCGTCTCCTGTCTTCATATTTTTCATAGTACAATACAACATGTTTGGTGTTTTCCTGTTACGAATGACAGATGGGAATCTCTCCTGCTCCTCCCCAGAACCATTACCCTTTCATTGCTTTTGCCACCTTTTCAACATTTTCTGCATCACGATGCTCTTTATTCCCGTCAGCCTGAGTTTAACTAAAACATTTTTTTTTCTAAAAAAAGAACTTTATTCATGAACATCAGTGCAAACAAAAAGGCACTCATAATAGTTGTCTTGATTAACTATCATTGGTGTCTTTTTATTATAGTTATTCAAATAACCTATATACACAAGGTGGGGTGGCTGTGCTGGGAAATGAGAAAGAAAACACAAGATCATTTTAAAATTGTATATACATGAAGACAGGTAGGTAGGTAGGTAGGTAGATAGATATACTGTACACTATGTGAGTGTTTTGAGTGAATTTGGTTGAAATTTGAGTCAAGTTATTGGTCTTGCATCTTCAAGTACTATGAACATTTCTCCCATGTTCATTCATAATCTGTCAGTAATGTTTTCCTCCACTTTGGTAAGAAACTCAGAAACAGTGACCATCACTCTAACTGATGCATCTGCATCAATGTGGACAAAACTGCAGTGCTGATGAATGTATGCCTGCACTGTATGTTTAAAATAAAATCCCCATCCTTACTCTTTCTTTTCCATTAATGTAAATTCTTCTGTGGTGACAGGAAGTATTTGTTGCTCTTTTGCCTGTAATGGCACGGTCTGACTAATGTTTAACTGGCCTATTTTAAGTTCTGTTGCTCTCTGAGACAAGCCAAAGCGCTTTGTTTTTTCTTTCCTTTTCCCATAAAGCTCTTACGAACGCCTCATGTTGGGTGACCCCGTTCATGGCCCTGTAACTTTGCTCAGCAATTTAGTGTTAGCTGCTCCCTTCTGATTTCTAGTGGCATTCCACCCAGCTCTGCTCATTATGCTGCTATTGGGGTTGTTTTACACGCAGGTGCGCTGGGTGCAATTGTATGTTTGTATGTATCTGATGCTGAACCATACACTACAATACTCCATAATCTAATACTGGCCTGATAAATCTGCTGTATATGGTCCTCATAGAATTCCTGTCTGCTTAGTTATTTTCAATTAAACATATGATTACATTTAACACTCTTGCATTTCTTACTGTTTTTCTTCATTGTGTGTGACCCATGTAATCCTTTCATGAAACCACGACCAACTCTTGATTACTTACATTTTCCAGTGTAAAGCTTCCCATGACATGTATGTATTTATCCTTCTGTAGTTTTTAAAAGAAATGTATCTGTGTAATAATTTGTAATGCCTATTTTCCTCACTTTCACTAGTTGACCTTCTCTTCACATTGTGTCATATTGTATATCATGGCACTTTGTTTGTTTACATTGCCTTTTCTAATTTCATGTTTTAAACATAAAGCTGGTTCAGTTGTACTTCTCCCTCTTCTAAGCCCACTTTCCATTTTATTATCTATATAGTACTTTAACCATTCATTTCATATATTCTCCATTGTTTTGCAGATTTGGATTTTTAAGTTACTGGTCTGTAATTTCCTAGTTCTCTCTCATCTTTCCCTGGTTTTCATATTGTTACTACCACTGCTAACAGAGCCTCCCAGTCTCTGTTACACAGCTCTAATAAGATATTTCTAGATGTCTCACTAAGATTGGTTATTAGATTTTCTCTTAGTGCTGAATCTGCTTTAATACTGATTCTGTCCCAACTTCCATCATTTAGACATAAAACATTTTCCATATTTCCATTTCTTCCTCGTGTCTCTTGTGCAGCTGAAGTAATTTATTTTATTTCAAATATTTATTTCAGTTATGTCACAAGTTAAACTAAACAGGACTCTCTGGCTGCATAGTACTATGCACTCGTAGACACGATATGAAAACTGTTTGACTCCACAGCTAGAAGGAGAGCCTCCATTACTCCTGGATGCCAGAGTCTAAGATGTGTGCTGTTGCAGTGTAATAAAGAAAAAGTATGCAGAAACCAAACAGATGTGAAAATACTAATTTAATATGAAACAATAATATGGACTCAAAGTAAAATGAAATCTTCCTATCATGTTTGGCTTATCCACAATTATTCAAAATCAAAAGTTATTATCAAAGTTTACATCCTGAAATAATACTATGGTTAAATTTTAACTAACAAACTGCTCTTTGTCTAAAGCAATAGTTACTTCTGAGTGGCATTCATTAATTCCAGTGAGAGCCTACTACATGGGTTGTAAAAACTGACTGACTAAAAACGTCTTCCTGTGTCTACCCCAGTCTTGAGACTGTGCAGGGAGACACAGCAAACCATACTGGTTGAGATGGAGTGCCTGTGCAGTCTGAATGGACTGCTTGTTTCACAGCGAGCCTGAACTGTACCTGCAATAAAACATTAAATAGCTGTCTACAAGTGTCCAGACATATTCAGGGGTGCTGCAGCACCAGGTGAACTCACCATGAACAGTTTGATTCTAAATTTAGGGTTTAATTGGTAGATTTTTGGATGCTTGCATTTATTGTCCCGGCTTTATTATCAATTTTAGCACATGCTGCAAAACAACTCAAAATTTCTAAAAATCATACAGTGACACTTACATTTTTAGATCCTGCTCCCATTTTGTTTCGCTTTTTTCTAATCAGCGCATTTAAAAAGTGTGAGAGGAGCACAGAAAACAACGAAGCACATGAGCTGCTCTCTTCTCTTCTATATCCTGCAGTCTCACACATGGTGTGTCTTTCTGCCTTTACTGAGCTTTGTATTTTTACCGAGACAAGAGTGTCAAATAACTGAAGGTGATGGTGAAATACATATCTTGTTAAGGCCTTTAATCCGGTTAAACCCACCAATTTCAAGATCAGACTGCACATTACTGCTATCCCTGGGGAAACTGAGTAATTGGTGCAGCAAATATAAAAAGGTCCACGGGGGGAAAGGTTAATCATTTTTACAGGATAACACATGCAACATGGATTAAATGGATGTCCACCAATTTTCACAAAAAAATATGTCTATGTGACCTGGTGAATGCCTGCCTCTTTAAAATAAAAATTAACTTTTTAAATAGGCAGAACAAGGAGAACTTAACAACTTCTCAAACATATTTATTTATTTCATATTTATTTCATATTTTCATATTTATTGCACTTTCTACTGAAGTGTAAAAATATATTTCAGATAATAATTTTTCTTTGAAACGAATACAAACACACGGCAGCTGAACATGTATGATAGTTTTGCACTTTAAGTTTAACATGAACTGATCTATATAAATATATAACTCTGAGATTGTTGACATGCTTGTCTCAGGATAATGTGATGGATAAAAATGCCTGATCCTAGTTTTGCAGACATGCAATCCCAAACCTATCAGGAAGCTCCAGCGTGCTTCACATGTCGCCTAATCTGTCTCCTCACAGTCCTGTGGCTCTCCAGCCTCTGTGTTAGAGTCAGAAATCTCAGCTTCTGAATCTTCAGTCCAGACCTCCTGCTCCCATTTATTGTCATCCCAGTTCTGCTGTTTCTGTTCACCTGAGAGTGTCTTGTCTTCGCTCGTTTCACACATCAGGACCTGCTTTTTGCTCCCTCTCCTCCCATTTAGACCGCTCCTGGCCAGACTCCTCCGCACAGTGGACGGGTGCACCAGAGTGCCGCTGGTCACCGCCAGCTCTGAGGTGATGGCGCTACTGGAGATCTTCCTATTTCGCTGCAAAGTCATCTTAATGAGTCTTTCGTCCGCTTTACTCAGCTTCCTCGGTCGGCCGCTACGTTTCTGATCTTCAACCGTGCCCGTTTCTTTGTGCTTTTGCAGAAGAGCTTGGACAGCACATCTGGAAACACCTGTCTGCCGCGAGATTTCTACCTGTGAGAGACCTTGCTGGTGCAGGCTCACCACCTTGTGTCTCGTTTCTATGCTCACTTTAGCCATGGTGTTTGATCTTTCTGATTCCAGCTGCCTCACCTTATCCAGGCAGGCAAGATGGGCGAATCACAACCACAACAGCAGGCGGAAGTGCTCCTTCCTCACGGTTTTCGTTGGCACTTCGACCCTCGTCGGAGATGCTAAAATGGCATAATCACAAGTTATTGAATATTACCATATGAAAATGCACGTTAGCTCTTTATCATTGGCATTTATTTATGGTGGACGTCCTGGATTTCAGAGAGCTGCTGCAGAGATGAGATCACTGCAGGGCTGCATTCACATCCAGTGGAACCAAAGGGCAACAATGTGTTCCTGGGCCCCCGAGAAAACAGCAGCTACACTGATTTGAAAAGATTGGCTGATTACTGCACCCATCAATATTATTAATGAGAAATATTGATGAGCTGTCAATAAAATCAAGTGTTGATGAATTAAAGTAACCTGATTTATTATTGACATAAACAGGAGGGGGGGGGGGGGGGGATAGCCTGCTACCAGACAGAACTGTTTACTCTGGCATCAGATACCAGACAAACACAGGAGGACAGAAGAGGGAATCATTTCTGGGTTGTGTTGAAACATTGGTGATAATATTGAAAGAAAACCAGTGTGTTGAAGCATTATGCCTATATTGTATGTTTTTCGATATATAAATAAAATACTTTCTGTTGTAAATTTATGCAGAGGTACAAGTTAGCACATAAAAATTTACCAGAGAAAATTGGATAGACTCCCAACGTAAGCTGTCGGATTGCCTCAGTGCTCAGCTGAGCATATATGTGCACGAGTAACTGCCACCAGTTAGTGTCTGCTGTGATGCCTCTTTCTTTATAATATCCCAAAAAACACATTTAGGAGGGAAAATAAAATTACGTTACTGCAGGTCCCTGTGGACTACAGTGAAACCTGAAGCACTGCTGTGAAGGTCAAAGTGTTCAGTTATTTTAAGATCCTCAAATGAAATTTAGACCATTGCAGCTCCCATAGTTACAAAGCAACCAACAAAACTTTTCAGCTCAGTACCAATGCTCTTTTTTCCACTGTCATATAGGTAGCACACGTTGGATATGCCTTCATTGTGGTTTCTCATTTGTCATAGTAATCACTGAAGCTAATTGTTGTTGCTGATGACTAATTTTCTAGTTTGATCTGAAGTCCTGATCAAAATTACTGACTGACTTGGACAATGAACTGGCCACGTTCCAAGCTTCATATGTTTCTCATTCTATGTCTCTCTTTGGCGTGCTGCTCTTTCAAAGAAGGTTTTTCACTCTGATGACCTGCATATGTTGCATGACATAGCGCAGGGTTGTCCATCTGTCTGTTTGTCTTTTGATTACATTCTTCCAGCTGTAATATTTGTGGAAAGATATGTTGACAATGTAGACAATTCAATCCTTGTTTTAAAACACATTAACATTAGGTGGGACCGCATGGACTTATATCTAAATATTAGTGCCATAAATACGATTTGTATCATTTGTAAATGTTTAGGATTACAAAGGCTACCTCATGTGTTATACAACAGCAGTGCAACACATTTGTGACAACATTTTATTCCATAAATAAACAAAGTTGTTCATGGCATGAACAGTATTTTACAAAATACAAGCACCTGGCGTGTGATTTTGTGAACAGTGAGTAGGTTTTCACCATAGAAACATTTAAAGGGCTGACAAACATATTTCACAATCTTTAAATACAGTTTGTTCCAACATAAAGTGTGCCTCTATTTCCTCTCTGTTACATCAGTGAAACACATATGCTTGCTTTTAATCTTTCGTTTGGAAAGCTATGAATAGATTTTATTTACTTTAGATTGGTGAAATCAACTCAAGGAATGTTTCTATATATGGCAGTATGCAAAACACTATACAGCTGAATCCAATCTGGCTGAAAAGACTGGCTCATTCAGGTACCACTAAATGGGATGAATATTTTATTTCTCAAAGTAAAAAGATTTATCCAAACAGCTTGATGATCCACACCAGTTGTTTAGTCTCTCCAGATGCTGTTATCCAACAGCATGTTGTTCTCACTCTCTCGCCTTTGTTGGCTGCTTTTTACTACACACGATATCTTTTTATGTGCCAAATAACATACAGCATGCGTTGCCTTCATCCTTTGAAACGGTTGCTAAAATTCAGAGAGGCAGCATATCCAGGCGCGCAGACTTTGCACGGTTTGCCCTGCAGGAGTTTCCCATTTTTAGTAATGCGCTACCTTCACTTGGACTCGGGGGGATTTTTTAAGCTTAGATACAAAGTGCTGACCAGCGTCGCTTCCTCGTGCACTGAGTCCTTTCCGCCTGAATGCCTCCTGCACAGGAGCGACACCAGCCTCTTGGGAACCTGACCGCTGAACAAAAGGTAAATGCAGGGATTCGCGCAGCTGTTCAGGCTGGCAAGCAACATCAGGATGGTGAAAGTAGCAGCTGGAATTAAAACAGGAGGGCAAAGTGTCACGTGTCTGCCAAGCAATCTCATCTGCCACCTAGAGATTAGTAATTTGTGTTTGTGCGTAAATATGCTCAGGTTCTGTGTAATTAGAAAACGTAAAAGACCAAATGAACTACATTGATTATGACGATCACACAGCAAATATACGCAATACTTACTTTCTTTAGGCGCCTGCTTGTCCCACGCGGACCACAGCTGGACAGTGAAAAACGGAGCCCAGCAGACAATATAAGCAAGTACTATGACCACCGTCATCTTCAGTGTTTTCACTCTAGCCTTCGACATGCCAGCCACACCGCTGGCTCTGGATGGCAAACCCACCGTTCCTTTCTGCTGAGTCTTTTGGTAGATGTTGATCTGGATGGCTCGGCAGATGCGGACTTGGCAAACAACAACTGTGATAACGGGTAAAACAAAAATGACCAGCGTGGTCCAGGTGATGTAAGTCTGCAGCCCCCATGGCTGGATAAATGTAGCCCAGCAATCAAACACACCCGGTGTAACCTCCACCTGTGAGAAAATGAAGACCTGAGGCAAGCTGCCCAGCAGAGAAATCCCCCACGCAACGCACACGGGGACATTTAGTCTCGTGCGTGTCCGCTGAAACTTTACCATCGGGTTGCAGATAGCCTGGTACCTGTCAACTGTCATCACCACGATCATGTAGGTCGATGAAAACATGCCGAGAACTTGCAAATATTTCACAAGTCGGCACACCAAGTCCGGTCCGACGAACCTGTCTGTGATGTCCCACAAAAGCTGCGGACACACCTGGAAGAAAGTGACCACCAGGTCCGCCAGGCACAGGTGGAACACGAAGACGCGCATTCTGGACATCTGTTTGCGCTGTTTCCACAGGACGAGCAGCAGGCTGGTGTTGAGGACGGCGGCGCTCACGAAGACGACACTGAGCAGCGCGATCTCCACCTTGGCCAGGCTCTCATCTCTTGGCACATCCTGTGCCTCCACAAAGTCACTGTCATTCATTGTGATTGAAGACCTTCGATGTTGACGAAAAGTATCTGAAATGAAGGAAAAATAGAAGATTTTCATTTTATGCAAACAAACAAAAGTCAAAACGTAATTTCCCATGATAAAATATTGTTGAAAAGAAGATTCTGTTCCATAGAAGTAACTGCAATGTGGCTTATTTCTGTATACCTGCTTAAACCTCAAATAATATTGAAGGCGAATGGAAGCTTTACTCCTGCAGTCGAGTTCAGCTTGCGAATGCTG
>NW_005187511.1:63790-73691 GCF_000239375.1 Pundamilia nyererei
ATATAATTGCTTTTATTTATTTTCTAGGTGGAGGTGGGTGAGAGTCTGACAGTTTTCCTGTTGTGATTTCATTTGAAATTTATTTTCTTGTTGCTGCTTCTGCACCACGTACTGAACGCATCTCTTGTAGCGAGCCACTGCATGTCGTCACGCATGTCACGACCAATCAGAGATCAGAACAGTTCAACGTTCCACACTTTCAACCGGAAAAGTGACTGTAAACAAACTAGTTGAGAAGTAGTTTTCTCGCTGCGGCGTTTAAAAGTGTTTTTTAACTTTTTCTGTTTTATAAGATAAGTAAGCGACTAGACAGATTAACTGATACGATTTTTATAATTTCGAGTAGCTGCCGTCTCGGACGATTGTAAACATTTAGGGAGCTACTTGCTAGCGTTAGCTACAGAACGCGACTCTCGCTGCGATAACAGTTTAGCATTATTTAGCTCCAATGCCTCAAGAAGGAGAGGAGTCACTTCCTCTGGTTCGTTCCCTGAACAGTCAGATACCAGTTAAAGTGCTGTTTTATAACCATAGTCCCCGTGTCGTACGGCCTTTGTGGATAAATTACCAGGGAGAACCGCATCCTTACAATGACATACAACCAGGGACTGGACGGAGGATGAACACTTACGTCGGTAAGACGGCTGCTTGCACGTTACCAGTGCATAAAGCGATTAGCTAACAAGTGTAGCTAATTTGTAGCTTTATTGTAGCAAGGGTGCTTCCTCAGGTATTTCTAGAGATTTAAAGCTTTGTTTTGTGTAAAAAAGCAGTTTTCTAGGAATGCTGGTATCACCTGAACGCAGCTTTCTCAGAGAAGAACCCAGCCCAGACTAAAGGAAAACGATGGATGTCTAGGATTAGGTTTACTACAAACACACACACATATATATATAGACCTGTTTTTATGCAGGTCTGTTACATATGATGTCTTTACAGACTGGAAGTCAGCTTTCAGTTGTTTTGATTATCATCTGTGTTGCCAGCTCCTATTGATTTAATTTAATTAATTTAATTTTAATGATTGTCTCTTTGTTTAAATAATATGTTTTAGTATTTTGTCTGTCTTTTAATTCCGAGATTCATAATAATAATAATAAAAATAATAAGCCATGTCTTGGAAACTGAACCTAGAATTGTATCACGAAAATCATGAAATAGTATCACCTTTAAAGCATTACTCTTGTATATTTGTACATATTATATATATTTTCTCTTTATACTGTTCATATGTATATAGTGCTGAAAAACTGATTTCCTGTGTTGTTCAGTGGTGCTTTGGTAATCTCAGCCTCTCACTGAACGGGCTCCTGTGACTGACCAGCATGTCATGGAGTGGGTGGGAAGTATTATCCAACATTGTCTTTATTTTGGACAACATCCACCTCTCCGACACCACCTTAACGGAGTCCAGCTCCATCCCCACAACATTACTGGCCTGACGGAGCAGTTTATTGAGTCTCAGCAATTGGTCAAAATGGGACTCTGGCCCTTCCTGTAAAGTGCTGTGGTGTTTTTAGCCCAGTCCAGTTTATAGTCCTGTCAATGTATACTCCGAGGTATTTATAGTCCTCCACAATGTCAGCATTGACCCCCTGGATTGAAACAGGGGTCAAGTGTTTCCTGGTCTTCCTGAAGTCCACGATCAGTTCCTTGGTCTTTGCCACGTTGAGCTGAAGATGATTCTGCTCACACCACGGGACAAAGGAGTCGACCACAGCCCGGTACTCTGTCTCATCATCTCTGCTGAGGTCAGGTAATCAACAATCCAGGACATCAGAGAAGCATCCACCTATATCGCTGTCAGCTTATCTCCCAGGAGGGTCGGCCTGATGGTGTTGGAAGCACTGGAAAAGTAAAAAAACATGACCCTCGCAGTGCTCGCTGGCTGGTCCAGATGGGTGTAGACACGATTAAGCAGATAGATGATGGCATCCTCAGTTCGGAGACGGGGCTGGTAAGCGAACTGAAGGGGATCCAAATGTGGTCTGACAATGGGTCGGAGCTGGTCCAGAATGAGCCTTTCCAGAGTCTTCATGATGTGGGAGGTCAATGCCACAGGCCTGTAGTCCTGGGGGCCATTGAGGCGTGGCGTCTTTGGTGCAGGGATGAGGCATGATGTCTTCCACAGCACTGGGACCCTCTGCAGACCCAGACTCAGCATGAACAGCTTATTGAAGACTCCACAAAGCTGGGGGGCACAGGCCTTGAGGACGCGGGGACTCACTCCATCTGGTCCAGCAGACTTGCCTGAGTGGAGTCTCCTCATTTGCATCTGAACCTGGTCTGCAATGAAAGTGATGGGTGTGGGAAGGGTGTCAGGATTCTCACCGGAGGCGACAGCGCTATGTGAAGAGAGAGGCAGGCACAGTGGTGTGGCTCTGGTACAGTAGGTGGGGTCTTAAGACCATTCTGGGTTACGCTATTTTATGGTGAGCGTTAGGCTGCGATTTTGTACCTGTTGATCCCTAATCTCGAAAAGGTACAACAAAAGGACAACGCAAGTTATCATGGCGATATACCCTGACAGGAATTTAACCACCACCCCAGTGTGCAGTTAACCCAGGGTTAACTGTTCGTAGTACAGGCCTCAGGCTTTAACTCTTAAACAGTGTTTCCGCTTGTATCTTTTCCAGGTCACCCGTGGATGTTCAGAGATGCAGAGACCGATGACCCTCTCAAGGTCAACAGCAAAGAGCTGTTTCTTCCTAAGCCAGCAGGGGGTGGAAATGTGACATATGCCAATATCAGTTTACCAGGTAAAACATCAGTTATATTACCTGAAGTCTCTGTGCCGTACAATTATGATTTAGTAGTAAGTGTGCATTAAGCTAGTTTCAGAGTATACAGAGTGATTAGCATATTGATCAAATCATACAGGCTAATTTCATGAAAAAATACGTAATAGTTTCTCTGGATATTATAGAAATTTTACCAGTTATTTTTCTTTTTTTCATCAGCAATTTTCAGGGGAAACCACACAAAATAGTGTGACAGATGTTGTAATGTTTTAATTAAGAAACTCTGATGTTAGTATTGTTTGATTCACTTTTGGCATAAGAAGTTTTGGTAAATTTAGAGACAAACTGATCTATATTTGGATTTGTGAGTTGACAAAAAATCCCACACTGTTAACAAGCGTTTGTTTACACAGTTTACAGTCTCAAGGATCGAGCTCTTCAGGTTACTCGGCGTCTTGTGCGACCAAACGACTACAGGAGCTTGGAAATAGCGTGGTCCCTCCACGAGGAGCTCGAAGATCGCCCGAGTGTTTTGAAAGATCTCCAACGCATAAACCAGCGAGTAGCCCAACATCTGAAAGAGAACACACAAGGGCAGGAGGAGTGATGATTAAGGCAGAATGGATATTTATCACATAAGGACAGATGTTCTTGCACTTTCCGAGAACGTAAAGAACTTTAAAGATGAAACACAGGACTTACTTCACAGCGGCTATAAACACATTTTTTGGAAATCAGTTTCAGTTTGATCTTCTGTTTGTTTGTCACAGTTGTTGAACAGAAGAAAATGTGTTTTTTCCTTTTTTAGTAAGAGTTATATGTAATATAAATCCATCTTCTGTATGTAGCCACATTAGAATTCAGAGATCTGTGTTGTTCATATTCTTATTAGTAATGCTTGATATGAGGTTATCTTGCCATACCTGCACAATTCCCTTCAAAAATGGATGCTGTGTTGTATTCTATTGTTGTAGCTGTAATCTGTCAGAAATATTGGGTTATTAGGAACAGGTGAGACTGTCATAAAGGTTAACTCGCAGATGATTTCCAATGTGGGGAAAATACTGTGACCGAGGAGCTTATCCTCTTGTTTTTGTCTTCTTTTCTGTCTTCTTTGTAATAATTTTCCTGATGACACATTGCTGCTGTATGTAAAAGAGTTTTATTTGTATAATGAATAAAATATATACAAGTTTTATTAATGGATGGACACATTGATACCTTGGAACACTCTTCAGTTTACATTGCTGTTTTAGTTGTTGGTGCTGTCTGTAAATAAAGCAAATGTATAACAGTTATGTTTCACAGGATGTCCAGGGGATGTGAGGAAGTAATAGTTGTAAGAAAAAGAAGATTTCAGGGTGACCGCTAAGCCATTGGATTCAATTTTCCTGTTGACTCCTGGGGGAGCATAGGTCTGCAACAACACCACGCCAACGGACTCTGTTCTGGGCTGCTCTCTTTAGCTGGGTCCACGTCATTCCGACGGCCTTCACTTCGCTCTCGACAGATCTTCTCCAAGTCTGTTTGGGTCTCCCCACTTTCCTTTTTTGCCTTGTAGGTTCCAGTCCAGTGCTTGCTTTGCGACATTGTCGAGTGGTTTTCGAAGTGTGTGGCCTATCCAGCCCCATTTTCTCTTCTTGATGTCTTGACCGACCGGGTTCTGGCTGGTTCTCTTCCACAGGCCTGTGTTTGAGATCTTCTCAGGCCATCTGATGTTGAGGATGTGTCGCAAGCACTTGTAGATGAAAATCTGTATCTTACTGGTAGTGGTCTTGGTCACCCGCCACGTCTCGGACCCATACAGAAGCACTGCTTTCACATTGCTGTTGAAGATACAGATCTTGCTTTGCTGAGATAAGCCATTGGATTCAGCGGTAACAAAAAAGTAAAGCTGCAAAAATTACAATGTGGTCAAAAGAAGTGTCCTCTACTAAAACATTACAAAGACCAATGCCATACAGACCATCCTTTCCTCTACACATCTCTGCAATTAGCTGAGTGTAGTCAGCTGTGCCTAACTTACTGCCTCGAAAAGCACATTTTCACAAGAGTCTATGCAGTCCTTTGAAAAACATGTACAATGCTCAGAAAAATCAACTTTGCAAAGTTAAACAAACCACAAGATTTCTGCAGCAATATCCTTTAGACAGATGAGAGCAAAGAGGAGATGCACAGTGCCACATTTCCAGAAAACCAAACACAGACGCCAACTGTCCAGCCACACAACCTGGGTACCTTGCAGTCATTGAACAGACCAGGAACACTTTTGTATACCAAAACAGAATCCAGTGAGGCTGTTTGTGCAACAGGTAAAGCTTTGCTCAAACTGGTTCATTCAACAGGACAACAACCCCAGGCTCAGCAGCAAATCTACAACAGAATGGCTAAAAAAAGAAAAAAACCAAGGTGTTGTGCTGTGGTGGGACCTTAAATAGAGCTGTGTGTAAATTAATGGCAAGATAATTAATGCATTTCTTTAAATTTTAAAACAAGAATAGATGAATTCTAACAAGTTGGTATAATTAATACAGGTAACAGCGTAAATGGGTACACAGGTGTAAAAGCAATTTATGCAATCCTGTATGCTGTATCAAAAACAAAACAATTAAACATCCAATGAGCATCTCAAGGACATCTCGAACAACGTAACCTCCTCTGTGTGCAGTCATACATGCCCCCTTTCCCTTTCTATGAGGATAACAAATAAATAAAGGAACGACCAGGATATCACTGAGTTACATGTATTAGTGTCTCTAATTTGTTGCTCTTCTGGTTAATAATACAAAAATGTATCCATTTATATTTTATATTAATTTATGATATGGCATTTTTTTTAATTAATACTTGAAAATTGTATCATAATAGCAATGACACTGCTCAGACTTCACGTGTAATATACCCGAATAACCTCATGCTGTTGGCACTTCTGTAGCATCTCACTCACAGCCTACATGTGGATGCCCTCTTTCAGGAACAGATCACAACCTGAAATCATAACGTGCTTCTGTTTGCTCAGCAGGGGCACTGTTGCCAGACATGTTGCTAAGTGACAAAGTAACACAACACATTGTTGTGTGTGTGTGTGTGTGAAACGAGTTGAGCTGGGTGCCGTGTATCAGGAGCATGCAGGCGGGGGAAAAGGAAAAAAAACAGCACTCAGGTCGTTTCAGGCGAGAGCTGTAAGACCTCAGCTTTTCTCTGCGTCTCTTACAACTGTAAATAATTAGATCTTGGATCCAGAGTTCATCATCCTTTTCATTTTCTCCGCCAGCAAAACATTTTGGCCGAGGAGTCACCCAGTTGTCTTCCCACACCTGCAGACAGATCACTGGAGCAAAATGAAAACAATGGTAAGAGTAAAACGACAAGAAATCCTGCCTACCTGCAGAGCCGCAGACAGATTACTACATCATAAATTACTGTGAGTTGGTGTCATGGTTATTCCCACATAGGTACCAGTTTATTTTGCGTCACTTCCACCATCCTTGTTAAAAGAATCAGGTTTGTGAGAATAATCAAGTAAAAGAAACTGGCCTTTTCAAGAAAAATGTCTCTAATTTCCAATTTGTTTTTGATTTTATAATTTATTTAAGTGGCTCCGTCTCATGGAGGTAATTCTGCTCTAGACCGCACCACCGGCAGCCCGTTACCTCCCCTGACTCAGGACGAAGGTGCAGGTAATGATTCTCTTCCCTCCCTCTAGTGAGCATATAGCAGGTGTCACATCAGAGTTGGTGATGAACTCTTAATTTAGGTATCGGTCTCACTGCTGAATCTTTATTTTGTTTATGTTTTTTCCCTTTAGGCACATTAAAAAAAAACAGTGTTTCACCTCGAAACATGTCCCAGTACAGGAATGTGTTCAATGAGCGCGCTAGGACGGGCTTCTGCTACTGGCTTGTGGAGAAGAGTCCAACATGTTAGTACTGACTGAAGCAAAATATAACACATACAATAATCTGCTTATTGCAACTTTCATGCACGTGTTGCTGGATTATCTAATGTGATACTGACGTCCCGAGTTCCAAAAAAGTTGTGACACTGTGTAAAATGTAAATAAAGACAGAATGCAGTGATTTGCAAATCCCATAAACTCATATTTGACTCACAACAGAACATAGAAAGCATATCAAATGTTTAAACTGTGAAAAATCTACCAGTTTAAGATAAATATTTGCTTATTTTGAATTTGATGACAGCAACACATCCCAAAAAGTCGACACAGGGCTGTGTTTACCAATGTGTACGGTCAGCTCCTCTCCCTTACAACAGCCTGTAAACATCTGGGAACAGAGGAGACCAGCTGTTGAACGTTTGGGGGAGGAATATTGTCCTAACCTTGTCTGATACAGGATTTTAGCTTCACAGCAATTCTGGGTCTTCTTTCTCATATTTTCCGTTTCATAATGTATTAAATGTTCTACTGTGGTGCCATGGTGTTGTAGTAGATCAAGTATATGGTTTAGCATTATCTAAAATAGGTGAGGCCTTCCCTGAAAAGTACATCATCTGGATATTCAATTTTTTTTTCAGCTGTGTCCATTGTGCACAGAAATTTCTCTAGATTCCCTGAATCTTTTGATGATATTAAGTAGATGATGAGATACTCAAAGTCTTCACAATTTAATGCTCACAATAGAATAATTTTATGTTCTATTGTAAATCTAATTTTTGATGGCAGACCATAAAATGAATCAAGTGATTCTCACAATCAAAATCTGCTGCACCACAGCAGATGATTGTATAAGAGATCATTCTTATACAGGAATGTTCATGACTGGGATGCTGTTATAAGGAAGGACAATGATACATGACCAGTTTACACACTGACATCTTTTTCTTTTCATTCCTGTAGGTAAAGGATGCAGCTTGGGTGCATATAAAACCTTTCTGGGATTACCAAAAGTTTGAAGAAACAGTTCACCAGACCTCTTCTAAAGATGCCCACATTAGTTTGAAAAGCTGAGCTTGCACTTACTTGAAAATCTGTAAAGAAGTATTATCAAAAACACACATACTTCTGGAAATTTGTTTAACTTTCTTATTTTTTTCTGCACAAGTAATGAGGTATTACAAAATTTTATTTCCAAAAGAGACTTGATATATAGCCTACTCAAGTTCTCTTAGCAAAACATCTTTATTTTGTTTTTAGCATAAGTAACAATGATAATGGCAAATTTAAATTTAATAAGTTAAGCCTCACCTCTCATCACCTTCACAAGTTGAGTGAAAATCTTGTATATTCCCTTGTGCTATAAACGCTGTATTCGTCTTTTTTATGGTTGACTTTGTCTTTAGTTTCAACTCATTCAGAAATGCCTCTAAGTGAATATACAGAATACAGCTGAAGCTTCTTTCTGCTTCTGATAAAAATCAAAAACAGAACCCAAAAAATACTGAAAATTATCTCAAACTTTGGACATAACTCAAACTCTAAAGTAATTTTGTAATTTTTGAGTTATTTCTTCGATATTTTTGCGATGCCCTGTTCAAAAGTTTGAGATAACAACCTGAAATTTTAAGTTATAGTCTTCAGTAGCAGACATAAAACATCAAGCCTAGCTTCACAAAGAGACAAAAATGTTTTCGGAAAATTGTCAGGTACAAAGACTGGACTGAATACTGGACTACTTTTCAAGACTACTTTAATTAGTAACGTAAACAAGAAATAAGAAAGGCTGGCTCATTGGAAGGAAAATATAGAGAAAACTAATGTGTAATTGCTGCTTTAGCCGGCGTAAACAATTCTCGCGAGATCTAACACGATTGTGTGACGAAAGCGCAAAGGAACTTTTAAATGTGCGCTCTTATCGCCACCTAGTGGTTAATTTTATAACAAACTTTTCTTGGTTCAACTCAATACATTAATAATACGTGAAGACAGTGAAACGTTTCAGTGCTTTTGTTTACAGACCGATCTCCGTAGGAGCCGTTTAAGCTGCCGGTTGACGCTTTAATTGCCATTTCCACCGCGGAGACCCACCAGGTAATAGCTCCTCAACGTCAGGCAGTGCTACTTAAAACAAGCGGCTTAGCTAGATTAACGTTTTATAAATGTCAAATAATTATAGTGATATTGATTTAACTAGTTGGATTGAATATTTTGAGGTAATGATTATTGTTTGCAAACATTCGTGACCGGGAGTTTTGTGGCAGTCAAGCTGCTAGCTAGCACACAGTTATTGCCAAAGTTTTACCGTCAAGGCGCTTCCCCCCCGCGGAGTGCTTTCACACGGTTAATTTAGTGTCACAGCTTTAAAAATACACAATCCTGCTGTATATAGGTTATTAAAGCTGTGTTTTACTGTTTATCCCGCTAATAATTTTATCACCTAAAATTGCCTCCAGGTGCAACCAGCGGAGCCCAGCCCTGCACTTAGAAACAGATAGACCCACAAGTAACCCTGCAAGTTAATTCATTAATAAACAGGGATAGGTTTGACGAGCTGAACTAATGAATGAATGGCTACTCATTCTGCAGAACTTTGAGATGGAGATACTCAAACTTATTTGAGGCCAGATTATTTTTGTTAATGCTGTGAAAAAAGCTGTTTCTTTGTAAACATACATTTGTATTTAATTGTAGTTTTGGCTGCAGTATTGGGGTTGATGTGTATTGATTTGTGCAGGGAAATGATAAGCCCATATTCACGCTAGTGTTAGGATTTACGTGATCTTAGTTTGAAAGACAAGGGTTTAAGGTCAGATGATAAAGTAAGACATCCACGCTTTTCCGGAGCCTTTTCCAGGTTAACAGTGCATATGACCACTTAGAGCTGTGGTTCGAGCAGGGAATTATCAGCCCCTAGGGATTAATATTGATAAGTATAGATTTACTCGCATTATTGCTTCTGCTTACAAGGTCAAGGTCAAGGTCAAATTTATTTATATAGCACATTTCAAACAGCCGATGCTGCACAAAGTGCTTAACAATATAAAAATGGTATTAAAAAGCAACAATGTAATACAATAATAACAATAAAAAACAAAAGGACAGTAAAAGAATTAAAACAATAACTAAACTAATTCAAATAAGACCAAAATGCTTGGGTCATAATGTGTTAAAAGCCAGGGCATAGAAATGTGTCTTTAGTAAAGATTTAAATTGCTCAAGTGTTTGTGCAGATCTAATATTTAAGGGGAGACTATTCCAAAGT
>NW_005187511.1:74067-98556 GCF_000239375.1 Pundamilia nyererei
CAGGACTGAACTACTGCACTCACCTGCTTATTCAATTTAAAAGAACCATCAATGTAGACACCGAGGTTTTTTACATGTGTTTTACAATACGAGGAAAGGGTGCCCAGAGTGCTGTCGATATGATTAAAGTTGCCAAAAATGACAACCTCAGTTTTTATTTTCATTTAGTTTTAAAAAATTTAATGACAACCACTGTTTGACATCATCAAGGCAGCGTAATAAGAGCTGCGAATGGTCTGACCCTGCTTTTAAAGGTAGATAAATCTGCAAATCATCAGCAAAACAATGAAATGAAATGCTGTACCGCGAGAAGATGGAGCCCAATGGCAACAAATAGAGTGCGAACAGGGCAGGACCCAAAATAGAGCCTTGAGGTACACCGTATTTAAGAGGGGCTATTTTGGAGTTGTGGGGGCCCATATTGACATAAAAAAACCTTTCTGACAAATAGGAACGAAACCACTGTAGGGCAGATCCTTTTAGGCCAGCATGAAATTCTAGCCGTGATAACAGGATGATAACAGCCGTGATTACAGGGCTAGTTCTTAATCAATCTCCTTTTTAATTGCTAATCAGATATAGGTGGACCAAAAAAGGTTTTCACCACAACAGGAGAGCTTCATTAAGTCAAATAAGAGTATAAAAATGCTTGCATGACATTCAGTGCAGAAGCTCCACTGCTGAATGTGGTGTCCTTGTTCTGAACTTCCAGTAAGAACGTGCCAACACTGATAAAAGGAGCTGGTAAGATTGGAGAGATATGATTACAGTGGAATGAATTTTTAAGAAATTCTCCTAACCAGGTAACCCAGTGTTGGGCCCACTTTATGTAGAGTTAATGTTGTGTAGAAGCTAATAAAATGATCATCATTGCATGAGAGCCAGTCCGTGGTCATTTTTATCAAGAAGCTTATCCAGATGTATTCATTCCTTTTCTAACTGCGTTTTGGATCAGGATCTTAGACATGGATAGCAGAAGAAAGAAGGTGGCCTTCAGCTGGCTCCGAACTACAGTCACTTCACCAGCACATCATCAGGGTGGAAATGCTGACTCAGTCACACCGCCTTGCCGGACCATAACGCAAAATGAAGATTCAGAAACTTTGCCCTGCAGTGATTCTCCAGGATCTGCGCGGCTTGGAGCACTGAGTCTGGATACTCCCAAGAGAAAAGCCGAGGTGCTCTGTGAAAGTCTGCCCTCTGTAGGCAAACTTAAGCTGCGGAAGCTTTCCAGAAAAAACAGTGAAACATTTAAAACTTTGAAGGTAAACCTTTGCCATTGGATTATAATTTTAGATTGAATGTTTTGAATCTCTCTTGAGTCTCACAAGTTGCTTGGTTCCAGTGAATACATTATCTGTTTGTGGTTAATTTGGCACAGGACAAACCTATGAACACCTCAGCTGCACAGCTAGAGTCCAAAAACATCCAGAAAGCTTCACCACCTCCACCCCACTCTTTTATCTTGAAGAAGAAAGACAGGACACCTGAGGAGGGATTAAAGGCTATCTGCAGGAAGGCACTGATGGCAGCCCTTGGAAACACAAAAACAACGTGCAGCACTACTAATATCATCAGAACTGACATGAACAGCTTGTCTTCACCTCTGCAGACTGAACGTCCCAGTCCAGCCTACCTTGAGACAACCATTGTGGATATTAACAGCTCCTGGAGCCAGTATGACACTGCACCTGAGGACCGAGGCGGTAGCAAAGGAGATCAGTGGCCCACCCTTCAGGTGTTGGAAGACTCAGACATCAAAGGTGATGCTTCAGAGCCAAAGACAGATGGAAGGGTAAGCAACTACAACTTGTAATAAAAGTAATATAGCATTTCTTCTTGTTATAATGTTTTAGTTGTGCATTGGTTGTTATTGATTCTTTTGAATTCTAAAGCATCTTCAGTTTTTATTTTAAAATGTTTTTAAATGTATCATACCATACAATTATCATGGCGCTGAATCAAGATTTTGTTTTTCAGCGTTTTGTGGTTGAAGGAGAGGATTTTCCCAGGATGTTTGTTAGTGAGGACTCTGTTTCTCTGGAGAAGACCTTCCAAGACAGACCATTTCCTCCAGACAATGAGCTGGAAGCTGAGGACCATGACTCCGCCCTCCCTGCACTAGAGTACATACCACATTCTTCATCTCGTTTCTCATCTGACCAGAGCTGTGATCAACATCAAACTTTAGTCGATAGTGAGGGAGGTGTAACTCCCACTTTTACGTTTACACCCTCTAATGAAACCACTGGGACCCTCGAGGCAGCTGCTAAAGACATGGAGGTGCCTTTCTCATCACCACAGAGGAAAGTTTTTGTCTCACTGAAGCAGCCCCACTCACCGCACGTGAGCGTTTTAAATGCATCTGCAGTTGAGGCTGACAATATTTGCTCATCCATCATTAGGGGACGTTCATCGGATCCCTTTGCTCTGCCCCGACACTCAAATACGGGAGCGTCAAAGCTGTGCTTCGACCCCACAGCCTCACGCAGGCAGTCGGACGGTGTTTTCCGCATGCGTTACCCTGGTTACTCCTCATCTCATACTTGGACTCCTAGAAGACTGTCCTTGGGGGCTGAACCTTTATGGACCAGCTACCCCTGCTCAAGCAGTGAAGCTGGCTTCATAGACACGCATTGCCATCTGGACATGCTCTATGGAAAACTTGGCTTCTGCGGGACGTTCAGCAGCTTTCGAAGGCTGTACCAGAGTAGCTTCACTGGAGAGTTTCAAGGCTGTATTACAAACTTCTGCAACCCAGATATCATGGTGAAAGAGGCGCTGTGGGAAGGTCTGCTGGCTGAAGACATGGTATGGGGGGCATTTGGGTGCCACCCGCATTTTGCCAAAAACTACTCGAGTATTCAAGAGCGCAATATACTGACGGCGATGAGGCATCCAAAAGCCGTGGCCTTTGGTGAGATGGGCCTGGACTACTCCTACAAAAACTCTACTGACACCTCAACGCAGAAAGAGGTAAGGTAAAATCTGAAGTGGATTTTCTAATTTGAGACTCAGTTTTTCTTGAGCAGCGTATGCCTGGATATTGAAAATAAGAATGTCGTGGTCTTTGTTTTGTTTCTCTGCTTCTCTGTGAAGGTGTTTGAGCGGCAGCTGCGTTTGGCCGTGGCCATGCAGAAACCTCTGGTGATCCACTGCAGGGATGCAGATGACGACCTGCTGAAAATCATGAAGAAGTGTGTTCCCAGGGAGTACAAAATTCATAGGTGTGTTGTGTGTGGAGTAAAACCCTTTAAACTCAGTTTTTCTTTTTATAGCTTCTTCTTAAAATTAATTGCTTATCTTTTTGTAAGAAATTCAAATGTTTCAGTTTAGAGAAATAAGATAAAGGCTTGCACTTTATTTCTGACTAGCCTTTTTGTAATTGACTCGTAATAGTTGTCATTTTTCGATGGTGATGAAGAAGAGCAGAAAACGGTCATGAAGTGAATTTGAATTATTTAATATGTCTGAAACACAACAGCTGTTCTGCTCATTTCCACATCAGAACTGACAACCTGAGGATTTTTAAACTCTAAAGACCTTTGGAGTTTAAATCTTAGTGCCTTTAATCAGACTTTTAATTTGAATTACGTTGTGCTTTCCAGGCACTGTTTTACAAACAGTTATCCAGTGATTGAGCCCTTCCTGGCAGAATTCCCCAATTTGTATGTGGGATTCACAGCCCTAATCACCTACTTGAGGGCTACAGAGGTCCGGAATGCCGTTTCCCAGATCCCTCTGAATCGCATTGTGTTGGAGACAGATGCGCCATATTTCCTGCCAAGACAGGTATGTGTAGATAGAGGCTCGGGAAATCCAAAACAAACATCTTGTGTCATTAATGAAAGAAAAGGTTTCTGCCATTTTTTTTTAAATTGCAAAATATTAGAAATGTATTATTGAACAAACTAGAGGTATGTCATACAGTTTATTAGGTACGCCATGCTAGTGCTGGTTAAACCTGCTTTTGCCTTCAGAGGATCTTTAATTCTTTGTGGCACAGACTCAACAAGTGGTCAGTTCTCAGAGAGTTTGGTCTCAGATCACAACACAGAAATGCCCACTTTGCTATCAGATTAAACATTTGAACAGTCTTATGTTACCAAGATATGATCACAAAAGATCCTGTTACCGTTATGTTCAGTGTTTTTTTTTTTGTTTTGTTTTTTGTTAAACCAGCATAAAGGAGGATGAAAGGTATATAATGATATGACGACAGTCTTGGGAAAACAAAGAAAGTTTGATCTATATCAGAATCAGATGTAAAGCATCAGAGCTGATTTTTAACAGACAACATCATCATACTGTGTGCAGCAGATCCAGCAGTGGAGACGTTTTTGTTCCACCATGCTTCTGAAAAGAACTTCCTGCCTGTTGGCCTGTCTCTTGTGTTCCTTGACTGCTTGATCTCTTGTTGATCTGAAACGAAATTTTCCCTCCAAGAGTGGAGTGAAACTGGGCACATATTTCTATTCTAAAACTACTATCAGAATTTAAAGCAAATATCCGTGTTGTTATATTTGAGGTATTAATTATTATGAGACTCCATGTTGACCTTTTTGAATGTCATGCTCTTTAATAGGTTGGGAAAGGTGTCTGCCAGTTTTCCCATCCTGGAATGGGCATCCATACTCTGCGGGAGCTGAGCCTACTGAAGGGGGAAGACATGGCCACTGTCCTTGACACCATCCGAAACAACACCACTCAGCTGTATGGTATATGACCTTTAGAGAAAACGCTGTAAACTGGCAAGAAAGAAGAGAGCCGTTTCCTGTTTTTGTTTTATATTTGTCAATTCTCCATATATGGATGTTGACGTGTGGAGAAGAAATTTCATTTTAAACAACCTGAAAGAGAAAAAGGAGACAAGCCTGACTGGAATGAAAATATCTCTTGTCTAACAGAGATCCAAGTGTATAATTGTTTATCTGAATATTTCTTTTATGCCGTTGTTATTATAGATTAATTTCTAAGCAGTTTGTGTTTTTCTTTTATCTGTGTTTCTGTAGTTTTACATTGCTCGCTTGTTTGGTTTGCTGGATGTTTGGCTGCCTTGGTGTGATGCAGTAGAGATGCATTAAAAGTCTTTATAATAGTGCTTCTTTTTTCTCTGAGACATGTTTTGTTAAATTAGTCATCAGTGCGAACACTGGTGCTGATGGAGGAGCGCACGGAGACAGGAAAGCATAGTCTACAGTGGAGCAAACGTGTACACTGAACAAAGCCGATTCTGCATTGAGGAAAGGAGAGGGGCTGCGAGAGCGGTCCATTACTCCACTTTAATGACGCCCTGCTCGTCACACACATTTGTCTAAGTGCTCTTTTTTTTTTTTTTTTTTTTTTTTTTTTTTTTTTTAAATCTAAACAATATCAAGAGTGAGCAGATGTGTGTTCATCCTGCCAGTTTTTTATTTATTTTTTTATTTTTTTTAGCACATTTCTTATTATAGAGCCTTTAAAAAGGTCAGAGTAAACTCTGTTACTGAGGTTTGGACAAGATGTTCTTCAACATCCTACTTCCTTTTTTTAAAAAAAAAACAAAAAAACAAAAACATGGTCATTTTGTGTTTTGTAAGACATTTAGCCTTTTAATTGTAGCTTTAAAGGTACCAGTTAAGTCTTTACTCAAGTGTTTGCATCCTAAGCATCTGTTTCCTTGATATTTTTAGCTCATACAACCAAAGTTCACATGGTGAGACATTCATGATCCATGATATCATGAGGGTCAGAATTTAATCAAACTGGCACACGGTGGTCACCTAATGGGTCTTCACCCAAATCATACTCAAAGTCAAGCATAATGTTTATGCACAAGGCTTACACTTTTTTCTCCCTGATGTATTCAACAATATTCAGTTCAGGTTATTTAGCAAAGTCGTTAACAAAACATTCTTATTAATAAATTTTGCGTGCAAAAAGACATTCCCAGGCCAGTCGAGAGATATAATCGACTGGCCCGGGAATGTCTTGGTGTTCCCTGAGCTGCGCTGGGAAGAAGTCTGGGCTTCTCTGCTTAGGCTGCTGCCCCCCACGCCCAGCCCAGCCCAGGGTGAGTGGCGGAAAATGGATGGACAACAATTGTGAGGTTCCTTGACTTCTCAGTGGATTTTAATTGTTAGTTTTTGCAGTACAGCTAATTACCACCAAGAAAACTGTTATTCACCCATCAGGTAACCTGCAAATCATGAACCGGATGAGCTGTTGCATCACAGACCTTCTGATTTAAAGACTCATTAAATATAATACAGTGAGACAAAAGGTTGATTGATGCTTTATTGTATAAGGCATACCTGAATCCTAAAGAGACAGATGGTATAGTGTGTGCTGTAGTGATCTATACAGGGTATCATTTTTTACAGGTTGACTAACATTAGATCGTATTTCTCTGCCGACACAGGAGTTTTAATAATGAATGCAAAATGTCAGAGTGTGAGTTAAACATTTGGGTGTTTGAGAGACATTTTTCCTAAAGCTGCACCCTGGGAAATTCATAATGACAGCTGAACCAACCCCTTGATGATGAACATAATCTTTGAGGCTGAAATCTCCAGGAAATGCTATTTGGCTGATTGATGTGTTCCATTTTACACACAGGGTCACATGGTAAGCATTTTAATGTTTTAGGCATCATTCATTTATCTTGTATTTCATGTTATTTAACCACAGTCTAATAACTTAGATAACTAAAGCTGATTATGGAAAACACTGACACAGTCTCTGATCTTCAACGAGGAGATGGTCTCTCTGGGGAAAATAATATATATATATATAAATATATTGTAATATTTAAAGGAAACACTTTTTTTACTGTATAAACCAGAAAGAAGGGACAACCTGCTGATTCTGTGTTTCCCAGCAGGCGTTGCACAATCTCCTGCAGCTCTACAATGTAGTCCGCCAAGTCTTCTGCTCTCAAGGTGACGCCAATTTCAAAGGGCGCACTTATCTGGTCCGAAGAGAAAAAAACACAAAGCTGCAGGATTGACTGCTGGGAGATGGGCTGTATTTGTTTTGTATTTTTCCCCAACTCACTGTCATGGTTTTGTCCATATTGGTTTGATTTGGCTCCTCCATGGCTTGGCGACCGATTCTGGAGGACTTCACTTTGTTCTGTGATTTAAAAATAACATCTCATCATTGTTATGAAATAATTTCCACTTAAGAGGTTTAATTAACATAAGAAAACCTCCCTAATTCAAATGGCATGGGTGAGGTACAGTGCAGAATAATGTCACTGGTTGGTTGGTGAGTTCACAGTCTAAATAGCTGGTAGAGTTTTAATTTTTAGTCCATCTTAAAGCTTTGGTGGTTATGATGGGTGATAATAAGTTTAAACTCAAAGGCTGAAAACAAAAAACATGAAGCATTGAAATATTTATAGGTTATTACAAGCGTTAAAAAGAAACCAACGCTGAGTGAAGTTTTCATAAAGATTTTATAAAAATGTAGTTTAAAAAAAAAAGATAAATTAGGACAAAGTATCTCACCTGAGGTTTCTGTGATGGGCTGAGGAAGCTTGAGCCCGCACTGGTTGACTTGCACCACAAGGTCAGGGAACACAAGAGAAAAGCCAACAGGCAGGTGTTTCTTTTCAGAAGCATGGTGGAAGAAAAACGTCTCCACTGCTGGATCTGCTGCACACAGTATGAAGATGTTGTCTATTAAAAATCAGCTCTGATGCTTTTCACCTGATTCTGATATGGATCTAACTTTCTTTGTTTTCTGTCCATCTTCGTACCTTTATATACCTTTCATCCTCCTTCACGCTGGTTTAAAAAAAAAAAAACACTGAACACAACGGTAACAGGATGTTGTGTGATCATATCTTGGTAACATAAGACTGCTCAAATGTTTAATCTGATAGCAAAGTGGGCATTTCTCTGTTGTGATCTGATATGAGGTGTGATGGACATCTTATCAGTGGGCTATGGACAGAATAGTATTGCAGTCACAGACTTCTACAGCAGCACTGACTCTCAGGCAAGAGCTGTAATAAAGTTAGCAATAATCTAATGTTTGATTAGACAGGAAACTTAAATTTATATCAGCATAGTGTTATCATTACATCAGTGCTCAGCTGGAATGAATGCTACTTTAATATCTCTGAAATAAACAAATAAACCAAAGTAACTGGAGCGGATATTGATTTACAAGGATTTTCACTCACATTTACATGCTTGTGTTGTGTAATTGTGCTTTCAGTGGAACTGTGATGGTTCAAAATGGTTTTTAGTTTTTAAATCAACAGCCTACTAATTGACAAAATACACGAAGCCTAAAGCATCATGCATAAGACACAGTATGAAGGACAGTTTATATGAAATGGAAAAACTTGCATTAGTCAGACAGCTACTCCAAGAAGTGTAATTACATTTCTTTGATTTAGGAAAGTAATCTGTATTTAATATTTTTCTTATTTAGGCATCACACCTATCATATGGTTACTCAATACTTTGTTAGGTACACGTGTCCAATTACTCAGCACGATTATCTAATCAGCCTCAACTCAATACATTTACCCATGTAGACAAGATCTAGACGACCTGCTGAAGTTCAAATGGAAGATCAGAATGAGGAAGAAAGGTGATTTAAGTGACTTTGAGTGTGGCATGGTTGTTAGCACCAGATGGCCTGGCCTGAGTATTTCACAACCTTCTATAGGGTTTACAGAGAATGGTATGAAAAAAGAGAA
The DNA here is from genome assembly GCF_000239375.1 of Pundamilia nyererei. NCBI lineage: Eukaryota > Metazoa > Chordata > Actinopteri > Cichliformes > Cichlidae > Pundamilia > Pundamilia nyererei. Next base: position 82,763 of record NW_005187511.1, read on the forward strand.
AATAATCATTGACTGGTAGTCAAGCAGTAACTCGGTCCCTCGTTACAGCCAATGTGCACAGAAGAGCATCTCTGAATTTGCAGCACATTCAATTTTGAAGCAGATGGGTTACAGCAACAGAAGACCGCACTCGGTTTCTCAGGATAGGAAAATGAGGCTGTGACATTAAGATGTTCAGGAAATAAACAATAAACAGTCTGAAAGCAAGGCAGCATGGTGGCACGGTAGTTAGCACTGTTGTCGCACAACAAGAAGGTCCTGAGTCTTTCTGTGTGGAGTTTGCATGTTCTCCCCGTGTTTGCGTGGGTTCCCTCCGGGTACTCTGGCTTCCTCCCACCGTCCACAGACATGCAGCTTGTGGGGATAGGTTAATTGGATAAACCAAATTGCCACTCGATGTGAATGTGTGAGTGTGAATAGTTGTCTGTCCCTGTGTGTTGGCAGGGTGTACCCTGCCTCTCGCCCTATGACAGCTGGGATAGGCTCTAGCGCTCCCCGCGACCCTGAAAAGGATAAGCAGAAGCATGTATCCATCCTGTCTCATAACAGCAGATCAGTCTGCAGGGGACATTTTTGTCCCCCTCAATACCAACTGATCATCCTTTAATTTCCACAGCTTACCTGAGTATTGTTGCCGACCATGTCCACCCCTTAATGAACACACTGTACCCATCTTTTGATGAAAACTCTCAATTTCAAAAACAAACCCCCCAAACACTTTTGGGACGTGTTTAATTTTCATTGAGGAAATGGTAAGTTTATCCAAAAAAGCTTCTACCCAACAAAGGTGCAGACACTTTTGTCCTCCTAAACATATTGAAATTGTGTTGGATTCTAAACCTTGGATTATTGCCAATTGCCCTGTTGCAATTAAAGCAATAAATGCATATAATCACCAATAAAGCAAAAAAGACAAGAAAAAGAAAACTATAAAACTACTAAAAGTCGTGCAGGAGGGAGTCTTCTCCCTCCTGCACGACTTTTTTCCCCTTCCTTATAAAATCTGTTTTCCTTTATCTAGACTAGACAATAGTCATCTCATTTTATTTTAGTTTATAGTTACTTTTTAACAAAAACGGTGAAAGTAAGAATGAACGTTTGAAACGGAAATGCGTGCAGTGTCGAAGAGACGCCACTAGTTGGCTGTAAAGCGACAGTTTGGTAGCAACAGAAATACCAACGAAGAAGTCGGACTCCAGCAAACAGCAACAAACTGGAGATTAAGGTGTAGGGGAAATGGATAAAAAGAAGAAACCTTTAGACGTGACTGCTTCATCGGTGAGTTGAATGTACAGGCAGCTCTTCAAATATTTGTTTGACAGAAACTGTAGATGCTTAAGCTTAATTATACGGATAAACATAGCTAACTTACTCTCATGGTTGCTAGCAGCACATACAACGAGCATGGACTGTATTTAGAAGAAATACATAACGTTTGTTAGTTTTTTTTCTTTAGAGAATAAACAGCTAAACCTTAAATTTCGGTTTTATTTCGTGCAGCTAGTGGACCTTAAAGCCGAGCTGTACAGGAAACAGGAGCAGTTCAAACGGCAGAAACTTGGACAAGAAACTTCTGGAGCAGGATTCAAAGCAAAATCAAAAGATAAGGTACAGCACGAGTGATTTCTGAACGTTTTTTTTTATAATGGCGTGCAATGACTGACTCACGTTTCTAATTTTCCTCTCCACATGTTCCTCTGCAGAAGCCCAACATCTGGAATAAACAAAATGCGGGTGTTTCAGCAAGAGCTGCTAAAGATGCAGAGCAGCTGGAAGAGGAGCGGAGCACCATCGATGCAGCAAGGTGCTGCATCTTCAGTACTGCTGAAGTTTTTCTGTATAACAGGTGGACCAAAACCTCTCACAGCTTTTTTTCTACTCTCTCGACAGGCGTAAGTTGGAGGAGAAGGCGAGACTCTACGAACAGATGACTAAAGGAGACTTTCCTGGTTGGTGAACTGTTTGTGCCTTATGTCTGCTACGACAGCGTCAAAGTGGGCATACTTTGTATTTACCTTGTTGTGTAACTCATCAGATGAAGAGACGGAAGGGCTGTTCCTTGTTGACTTCACCCAGAAGATTATTGACAAAAAGAGAGAAACACTTGCCCAGAAGGAGAAAGAGGACGAGGAGCAACTCAGCTCATCACCCGTCCCTCCTCCTGAGAACCCGGATGAAGAATGGTAACTTCACATTGATTGCATTCATCAATATTCAACTTGTGCTGGCATCATATAACATATCAATATTAGGCTTATATGTTTTCCAGTATTTGCTAATACATTATATTGCCAAAAATATTCACTTGTCTGTCTTGAATAGCATTCCTTTCTTAATCCATAGGGTTTAAGATAATACTGGCCCACGCTTAGCTTCATATCTTTCAGCTTTCCACAGGTTTAGGAGTGAGTTTATGGGAATTTTTGACTATTCTTTTAGAAGCACATTTGTAAGGTCAGACAATAATGTTTGATGAGAAGGCCTGGCGCATAGTTGGCACTCTAATTCAGCAGTGGTCAGGATTCTGTGCAGGCCAGTCAAATTCTTCCACTCCAAACTTGCTCATCCAAGTCTTTATCAACCTTGCTTTGTGCACTGGTGCTCAGTCATGTTGGAACAGGAAGGGCCGATCCCCAAACTATTTCCACAATATTAAAAGAAGGAAATTGTCAAAAATGTCTTAGTATGCAGAGTTCCTTTCACTGGAACCAAGAAGCTGAAACCACTGCTGTAGAATCCAGTGGCAGCTGCTCGGCCATAGAAACTCATTCCATTATGCTGGCTACCCACTGTTCTTGAGCTAATCTGAAGGCCACATGAATTTTGTAGGTCTGTAGCGACTGACTCTGCAGAAAGTTGGCGACCTCTGCACAATGTACACCTCAGCATCCACTGACACTGCTCTGTGAATTTACATGGTCTACCCCTTCATGGCTGAGCTGCTGCTGTTCACAGTTAGTTCCCTTTTGTTATAATACCAGTAACAGCTGAGTGTTGAATATTTAGTAGCGAGTAAATTTCACAATTGAACCTGTTGCACAGGTGGTAAGGAGCTCCTAAGAGCGACCCATTCTTTCACAAATGTTTGTAGAAGCACCTGGGGCTTGCCACCTTTTGTTTTTAGAACAGAAGAAGCCTCTTGTATAAGAGCTGAGACGTCTTCACAAACTTAGTTCAGTTTTCTAGACTACCATGAACTGAATGATTGAGAAGCCACAAAGGTTGTATCAGCCACTATATGCAAATAACAATTTTTGCTCTGCGAATATAGAAGGAGTGACTCTATCACTGCTTTTTGACATTACAGATAAACAAAAGGCCTTGTGTTATTTGTCACAATATTTAAAAAAACAAAAACAACTATTTTTTTTCTCTGCAGGGTGGACTTTGTGGATGCTTTGGGACGATCTCGGCGGTGCATGAAAAAAGACCTGCCAGACTTTAAGAAAATGGACCAAGACCTTCAAGGGAAAGGGTAATTATTTATGTATTGTAATTTTTTTTTTTAAACATTTGTGTGATTTTTTTTTTTTTTTCTTCAAGGATGTTAATGAAATATTTGAAACTCTTAACTCTTTTGGATATACTTGGTCCCTGTAGAAAAGCTTCATCAGACAAGACATTACTCTCAGAAGACATGCGACGAGAGCTGCAGAGGCAGGAGTGGGAGAGGGAGGAAGAGGAGGCAATGAAAAGGCCTGTTGGACCGATTCACTATGAGGATATCAGACAACAGGGTTAGTGTCACAGCAAAGAGCTTTGAGCCCTTACATTGTCTTTCACTCAGTCAGCCACAAGGTGATTTGTTTGTGGGTACAGATTAGTATTGAGCCTGTGTCATCTTTCCTCATAGTTGGCTACAGAGTTAATGGTGATCTTGAGAGTTTGAAGTTAGATCTTTGTGGGTTTTGCTTAATCGCCACTGAATTCTTTGCCAAATAACATATACCAAAAGAATTTATGGACTGAAAATAAGGTCTTTTTTTTATGCTACGCTACACTTTGAAACAGAGGAAGTTTGGTTTGCAGGTTTGAAACTGTTGTCTTACTGTTGTTGTTCTTATCTCAGAGGCTCGGGACCTTGGTGTGGGGTACTACGCATTCTCTCAGGATCAGGAGCAGCGGCAAAAACAGAGAGAAACTCTGGACATGCTTAGAGATCAGGTGAGCTATTAAACACATGTAAAATGCCGGCCCAGGACAGCATTATGGTTTCAGATAGAGGGATGGACATATAGATATTCTATTCATCCCAGGGGAATGACTGTGTTATAGCAGCAGCATAAAGAATAATAATAAAAAAAAACATTGATAAAAGCACCACAGATCATATTGAAGGCCTTGTTATGTGAGGAAGTGCAAAATTGTACATATAAGAGAAAGAGAAAATTTGATAACAATGGAGAGAATTAATAAAGGAATTATTTAACTGTTTACAACGCTGAACATTTATAATGTAATAAAAATATTTAGATTGTGATTGTCATTTAAATTAGATCCATCAGGAATTATTTATTACTTTATAATCTAATAAGTGCTTTATTCCACCTGTTCTGTCCTGCAGACTACAGATCAGCGCACAAAGAGAGAACGACTGAAGGAGAGGAAGCAGGCCATCCTACAGGCTCGACTAGCCAAGGTAAGGCAGAGGAAGATGAAGAAGGCCAAGCTGGATGGTACAGAGGAAGAGGAGAAAGAAGAGGAGAATGAAGGTTCGGATCTGCACGGCTGTTTGTGTAGAAAATTTGTTTGCAGGCTTCAGTTCAATGATCACATGAATGCTAGTAAGAACTGTTATGAATTCTTGGTTTCAGGAGAGGAAGAGGAATTTGAAACAACAGGGACCTCCCCTCAACCAGAGGAGTGCCCAGAGGTCAGCATACTCAAGAAGGTGGAAGTGGAGATCCAGGAGAGGAGAGACACCAAACCAGGAGTTCCTCATGTCAGAGAGTGGGACAGAGGCAAAGGTAAGTCTCATTAAAAAAAAAAAACAAACACTTTCATGTTATGAATATAATAAATGTGCTGTATGTTTCAGCTAGATAACACGTTAAATAGGATGTTTTCTTTTCTGTCGATGATGAAGTTAATTCATTATTTAGATACAGCGGTTTCTGTGTCATGCATGCTGGGTCACTGGCATGATTTAACTGGGACCCTTGATTCAAACAGAGACATCATTGATATTATTAGTAACACTTGTTTGTCCTTCTGTAACAAATCAAAATGTGTGGTGTGAAAACCCCAAAGTTCAAGTCCCCAACTGATAGTTATAGTATGATATACAGTACTCCAATAAAAAGACTATTTGGTTTTCCATTTGATGAGCTCACACTGCTTTAGGCTGCAGTAATGTTGAGATGTGTATTTTTTCTTTTTTAATTTGTGGAAATTATTGCAAATACAGAGCAGAGCAACTATGTTTGCAGATGAAAACTTCAGAGAGTCTCATTTATAAAACGGCTAAAAGAAGTACAAATGCACAAAAGCTGAAGATATTTGTGTGCCAAAAGTCAGCGTTCCTGTTATAGATAATAGACCACGCGGAAATGTGTGGTCAGCCTCATACTCTGCCCTCTGCACACCCACATTCAGCCAACAATGGTGACGCCAAGCTCCTCATGACATTTGATGCATAGAGAAGAGCCAGACCCCACAGTGCTCATTGCTTGTATTTCCTTTTCCTTGATCTGCATTATGAACAGGACTCATAATGACTGTGTGAGAGCTTTTATTGACTTAATGCAGTCTATGAGCAGGTGGTGAAGGCAAGTCAGGTCAGGTGACAGTAAATGTCAGAGGTGACTGACTGCTGTCACAGTTGCACTGTTGTTGCACTTTTATGCAATTTGTTAGTGCTCCTTTGCTCTTTGAACCAGGGCTGATAATCACTTTTAATATCAGGGAAAGCAAGTCTACAACTATCTATAGGAGTTATAGATAGTTATAGATAGTTGTCAACTGAGCTGTGCTCCAAAGTCAGCCTCTTCTGACTATAAAAATGACTACCACCAGCTGTTCATCCTGAAGTGTCCAGCTTCTATTATTAGCACAGCACAAGTGGATGGAAGTAGTTATTTATTTGCATCCTTCTTCTGCCAGTTTTCTGGAAATTCCATTCATATTTGCTTGGATCAAAGCCTAGCTAGTTCTTCTAATAAATTCAGCACCATCCAATAATAGATTGACAGATTGGCTTTATGTCACTTTTAGGTGGAGTTTTAAGGATCAAGGCACCTCTGTTTTCTGGAATGTAACCTCCCTAACATTAGCTTTTGTCTTTGTTTCCTTTCAGAGTTCATGTTTACTGAGTGGAAAAGTCGGCGTCGGGAGGAGCGGGATACTGAATTTGCACCTCCGTCTGCATACTTTGCAGATGACAAGAGGCCGAAACCAGGAAAGTATAAAAATGAGGAGAATAAATCCAACATGTCCTTCAAGTGGGCAAGAGCTCCAGGAGGAATCTCTGAGAGCAAAGCAGAACCACAACCTCGGTCTAAAACTGCATCTTCACCTCCTGAACCTCAACCAAACCCTCCCCCGTCTGCACAGCCACCGCCCTCAGACAGCTCGTCGCTGTCGGCTCCCCCCTTTCATCCCCAGTATCCCCCTCACCCGCTATTTTATCCTCCATTTCCTCCTCCACCTACTCCTCAGTTTGCAAGCCCACCTCACCTCCTTCCTCCATTTCCACCACCGTTCCCACATCAATATCCACCCCAGTATCCACCTCAGGTGCAGAGCCAGGCGCAACCTGCAGGTGACAGCCAAACCCAGCAACTCCACCAGGGCCCTCCTCAAAGTCTGGATGACATGTTGTCCTTCTACAGGAACTCCACCTGATGTCTAAATACTGCTTGATGTGTAGTTGGGTCATATTGTGAGTTTAAACGCTGCTCTTTTTTTCTCGCTCTTTGTTTATAGAGTAAATCACAAAAACAACAAAACACAATATGTCAGCTTTTTGGAGTTTAGATATTTAATAAATATCAAGAGTGCATCATTTGTGTTTGTGTGTATTATGGTCATAGAGGGGAAAAATGATTAATTTCTGCTCAAGCACTGCACGTGAATATCAAAACTTTAATTCAGCTATGAAGAATGACTGAGGGGATGTCATGCAATGCCTTGTTACTTCAGGGTCAGAGGTCAGGCAGAGACCAGTGACCTGAAGCCAGCTGAGATCTTCTGCCTTGACCTGAAATACTGAAGTTACACCGTTTTCTGGAGAGAAATGATCAAAAATGAATTGTCATCGTGCAGGTGACTGCTGTTCAAAACCCCACAAGGCTAGCCGCTCTGATCGAAACTGTGGGAAGAGCGGTGAGTGCACTGAACGAAATATGGGAAAGATCTTCGAGGAGCTCACGGCTCTTAAAAGAGAGACCAGTGAGAGACTGGAGACCAGTGATGGACATTGGGACGAGTGTAAAATGGATGCAGTTCGTTCGACCTAAACCAGTTACCTCCATCTCTAATGCGGCTATGCCTCCACCCCCGACAGCGCCAGCTGCTTGAAGGTTGACGCCGAGGAGAACAACAACATTCTTCCAGGAAAGACGATAATGAGAACGAACTGACTCTCTGCCCTATTCATCAAGGCCACCTGCGTAGGACTGTTGATCTTTGCCTAACAGGCGAAAGGACACACACCCCGACACGCACACATGCACACTGATACTGATATGCACTCACCACACTCCCTTCCCCGGATGCTTATCTCCCTCGATGGAGACAGCGGCTCAGCTGGAGGCGCGAGGAACTGCAGCGTTCGCGACCGCTGTGTACATCTGCGTAATCCCCGCCCCTATGGTGCTTGTCTGTGTTTCATGGCCGTATAGTGTGATGATCTGTGCTTCTTTATGTGCTATGGAGTTTCCTGTTTTCTCCTCATGATGACTCCCTTGTTGGAAGTCATCATGGGCAGAAACCCTTTTTTTTTCTCCTGAACTTTGCCCCTATATGTTACATATCTCACTGTCTACCCCTTTTTTGCTCCCTAGCCGGACCTGTCTCCCCAATGTAAGTTTGTATATTATGTATTGTCTGTATGGTCGACTAGGTCTGTCATTTCAGCTGCAGGCAACTGCAACTAACAAATAAAGCTTATCCTATCCTATAAAGTTAAAACCATTTGTGGGTTTTTGCTTAGATGAAGATCAACCGTTCTTTTTTGAGTAATCAAAACAAAAATCCTGCTAAATCCTTCCAAGGGGTTCATAAATTTTTCTTGCAAGAGTATATCACAAAATGATTCATATTTGTGTTTAATGTCAGTCGGCTCACGGAGCTGTTTGGAATCTGGGAGTGTGTAATTTAGTTGCAGTATATAAATATCCACCAGATGGTACCACATACACTTTTATGTGAAGTTCAAGTGACGGTTCATTGATTTCTTCACTATTCCTTTAAGAGTTGCAGTAGCCTTTGTTAGTTGTTTATTTACTGAGTATTTATTAAGGAAATTCTTATGCTTTGTCTCAAAACTGGCTTCGGCATAGCATCTTCAGATGCCTCGATTTATTCCTTTGCCAATCCAAACTGGGAAACTTTTTTTTCTCCAATCTTCTCTTGGAAAAACATGCTTGAATAAAGGTGCAGTTATGGTGAGCCTGTGTGAATATTAGCCTCAGTTTCCTGTTCTTATTTGACAGGAGTGGTCTTCTGCTGCTGTGACCCATCTCTAATATTTGATATGTGCAATCATACCTTGGCTATGAAAACTGTTTATTTAGGTTACTATTTTGTTGCTATGAGCTTGAAGTAGTCTGACCATTGTCCTCTGACCTCTGGCATCAACATGACATGTTCACGCTGAGAACTACCACTCACTGGATATTTTCTTTTTTTCACACCGTTCTCTGTAAACCCTTGAGATGGTTCTGTGGGAAAATCCCAGAAGAGGAGCAATTTCTGAAATACTCAGACCAGCCTGTCTGGCACTAACAACTTAAAATCACTTTTTCCCCCCTTCATTCTGATACTCGGGTTGAACTTTTGCAGGTCTTCTTGATCATGTGTACATGTCTAAATCCAGGCCATCGTTCATCTTTGGAGAGAATTTAGCAGAGCCCAATATAACAACTGCTCAGCTAAATAACCTCACATCACTGTTATGGGAGTGACTCAAAGCTAGCTTTAATCATGCTGATTGACTCTGAATGCAGGCTGTTACATAAAAGCATCTAAAATTACCCTATAACAGAGATTCAGGCATGCAGCATTACGTTACAAAGGAAAGCAATTCTGCCGTGGGATAATGTTGGTTTACATGTGCTGAAACATAACACAGACGGTTATCAGTTTTCTCATTCTGACCTCTGACCCTGTGCAGCTCCACAGAAAAATCACAACACACCTCCTCACCAGGGAGCTATTCAAGGGATTAATAAAAAGCCTGATTTACCACTTGACCCTCATCACCCTATTAGCCTTCCAGTTAGATATTTGGCCTGGGTTCTCCCTCCCTTGTTTCCTCTCTAACGAGAATGTTAGTTTGGCGCATTGTGTGTTTTGTTGATCTCTCCAACACATATTGGGTTTATCTTCCTGTTGAGGTAGATTTTTGACCCAATTGTAACCTTAAACATGATGTTTTTTTCCTCTTTTTGTTACTCTAGTCTCACATTGAGTCCATGCACTCTCAGACAGCTGAAGCACTGTGTCACTGGTAGGTAGATGTATTTGTGTGTGTATCTCTGTCAAGCATGTGTTTGTATGCACTGTTGAAGCTAAACTGGTGCCAGGTAAATTTTCTGCCTGTGGGGTGACAATATGTTTCTATAGTAACAGGACCTCACAGACTAAAAGTCATATAGTGAGTTAAAGAGCAAAATAATAATTTATTTCCTCCCACATGGTTCCTTTTAATGGTATCGCTCAGCTGGTTCATTTTTTTGGTCCAGACTGAAATAACTCAGCAGGTTTTGGACTGATTATCATAGACTGTTTTTCCCAGGATATTAAAAATGCTCTGGGTTTTTCTTTACAGCCACCATAAACGTGATATTTGTGGCTTTTAGTGAAATCCCTCAACAACTGGCCGAGTTTAAATTTGTCCAGTACTTTGGTTTATGACCAGATTTATGCAAACTAATGACACTTAATCAGCCTCGGCTTCCACTGTGTGCTCAGCAAATGTTAGCATGATAAAACACTAAGAGATCATGTAGATCATAATCAATCTAAATTGCTGAACACCAGCATCATGTTTCAGGTGCACGGTCACTGTAAGCAAATTAGTGTGCTGATAAAAGGATTAAGCTGGGAGTATCACTCACTCTATATAAACATAATTAAGGTAATAACAATAGTGACATGTATAATCTTTGGACAGTCTGTTTATTGCCAAAAAAGTTGCCTGTGAAATGAAAAAACAAACAATCAAACTAGAAAACACAATGTCATCTAAAGCTTACACTGACTGGCCACTGGTACACTTTTCAACTGCTTGTTGACACAGTTACTCACATGCTAAAAACTAGACACAGTCAAGTCAAGCTGCTGAACTTCGAACTGAGCCTCAGAATGGGGAAGAAATTAGACTTAAGTGACTTTGAATGATGACTTTAATTGACTGTGATTGCTGGTTCCAGACATGTCAGAAACTCCTGGTCCTCTCCGGATTTCCCCACACAATGGTTTCCAGGCTTTAAAGAGGCTGATTGGAAAAAAGAGAAAATGTCCAGTGAGCACCAGATCCCTGCGTGAAAACTTCGTGCTAATGCCAGAGGTCAGAGAATGGCCAGACTACATCGAGCTGAAATGAAGGCAACAGCAACTAAAATAACCACTCGACACAACCGAGGTATGCAGGAGAGCACAAGACATCAAACTTTGAAGCAGATGGGCTGAAGCAGAAGAAGAGCACACCAAGTGCCACTCCTGTCAGCTCAGAACAAGAACCTGAGGCTACAATTCACACAAGCTCACTAAAATTGGACAACAGAAGAGTGGCAAAGCATTGCCTGACCAGATTAGTCTCGATTGGGCCAGAATTTGGCTTAAAGAAAATGACAGTATCAGAGTTCAGGAGTGAAATGGTATGGGGAATGCTTTACCGATACGGTTTTGGGCCCCAATACAGCTAAATATTGCGTAAACATCACAGCCACCCCATTACTATTGCCAACCACGTCCTTCCTTTTATTATCATAGTCATCTTCTGGTGGCTGCTTCCAGCAGGATAGCACACCATGTCACAGAGCTCAGATCATCTCAAACTGATTTCCTGACATGTCAGTAAGTTCCCTGAACTCAAATGGCTTCCACATTCTCCAGATCTCAATCCAGTGGAGCACCTTTGAGTTCTGGTGTAACGGGAAATTTGCATCATGGATGTGCGGCTGTCGTATCTGCAGAAACCGTGTGACGCCATCATGTCAATGTGGACCAAAAATCTCTGAGGAATGTTTCTAACACCTTGATAAATCTTTAAGACATGTCTAAAAGCCCAGCACGACCAAGATGCACCTAGTGGTAAATTAAATGTGTCAAAGTCATCAAATTTCAAAATCAAAGTCAATATTTCTCAGTTTCAGTCACTGCTGTCCAAAGTGAGTGGCTCCGAACACTGACCACGACTAATCTGACCATACAGCCTTAACTGAGTGGGGCCAAGAAGTAAGTCAGTGCCTTTTGTGTGCAGTTTTACCAAAGACTGAACAAGATTTGACTTGCTGACTTATCACTTTCATGAATCTAATCACTTATTAGGGACATGAAGGTGTGTCCTGCTGACAGATCTGCTTTTCTCTCAAGGATCAGCCACACTGGGAAATCATTTCTGTATTTCTGTGTGGCATTTTAATTCTGCTCTGGGTGAGCAAAAATGGCAATCAGCCATTTTCTTAATGGACAATAAATGATCTGCACATCAAGGATACTTACAATGCACTCTGATGTTTTTTTTCCCTAATAATTTTTTGGGGGTAAATCAAAAGCATTAAGTTTCGCCAACAGCCACACATGTGTTGATGCAACTATGAAGCCACTCAGTGCTGAAGGTTGCAAACTGGGGGTGATGTGCACCACTTTCTCAGCGATGCCCTCTAGACTTGAACTGATGATCTAATCTCTGCAGGGCCCTGATCCAGAGAGGTGGGAAGAGAAGGTCTGTCCCCCTGTTAATGCACTTACACTGACATAAAAAGCAAACCAGGCCAGTGAGCTGCAGCGTTTATCCCTTCTACCTGCAACATCAAACTACTGGCACTGGGAGATCAAATAAATCCTCTCCTCGTGCTCCAGAGAGGTTCAGATAAACTAGAGCAGTGCAGAGGTTTCACACTGACTCTTTGTATTAAAGTTTGTATCGTTTGGAGCTGATCCTGATTATTATATTGATATATTGAGGCAAACATTTTCTGTGTCCTCAACTCTGTAATTAATCGAAATTGATCAAATTAGATTTTTTTGGCTTTGTAGTGGAGATACTAAAATCAAAAGTGCAGCTACAGCCGCTTGTTCACTGGGAAGAAGGGAAACAGCTGGCCTGCCTCTGTCTGAAGGCAAACTCTTTGTGTAATTATTATTTACTTACTTCTTGGCCATGAGCTATATACTTCCTGAAATCTCACGGTTTAGCTTACACTACAACGTCACACAGGTCTTTCCAAAAATCTGTTCACACTGTACCGGCATTACTTTAGTTAGGCCCAGGCGAGCTGTGAGCTCAGACGACACACCGGTCTTTGGGATGTTTTTAATCCTCTGGGCAGTTTTATGATGCAGAGTATCAACAGCACAACAGGGGACTAAACTCTCAAAATGGAAAAGCAATCAAACTCATAAATTGTCAGTGCAAGACACACAACTGCAAGTTCACTGAGCTGGATGGAGGTTTGGTAATAAAACGAAACCTTCATCAAGAGGTTTTTTTCATCAAGAGGTTTGTTTTTAAGGTTTAATGTAACGGTAAGAAAGGAAATAGCAGGGTTTCCTTGAACGGTAATAAGGGATTAAGTTTATTGATTAATGACATGCACATTTGAACCAACAGAGACATTTAGAGACAGTGACAGATTACTGAAATTGTTATATGCAAAAAATTGCGAAAGAATGTGTCAAGTATTGGAGATTTTCTTTTACATAAACTGAAGTTTCTAAACATTTGACTAAAAAATCAGATTAAAGTTTTAAAGATATGCAGAGAGCAGGTTAAGATGGTAAGCACACATTGGCATGTGTGTGTGTGTGTGTCTGTGTGCATGTGCTCACTGAGCAAAGTTACTTAAAGTTGGATCTTCACTGGAGTCATAAAACAATAGGGGGGCCTTTTTGTGAAGTCCAGCAATCCTGAAAGAGAGACTGGTGGAAAATCTAAAATTCATTAGAGCTTATTATGTTTAATTTCTGACACGTAAGCATTTTTATGCCTCTAAAATTAATTTCACCTTCTGTAAAGAAGGACAGCAGCTTGGTTTCATTTCCTTTCAACAATCCATGATTCCTGCTTTGGGATCCGCGGCGTTCTTCTGTGTGCTTATCTCAGCTGTGGAGCGCTGCAGGAGCTTCAACTTATTTGATTCCAGAGTCCTCCTAGAAATGCCACATGATAGAAATTAATTGAAAAGTTGCAGGGGAACAGAAACAGAGAGATAGAAAGAAGAAAACACAAATCAGAACAGGCTTCATGCCTTTGTTTTACCACTGTTGCTACTTCTTCTCGCTACAGCTATTACAAAAGAAATGGGTGAAACTCATGCTGCCCCACGGCTTGATAAAAATGAATAGCAATGGCACCCAAACAAAATGTGTCATTAGAACGTCCTTTAAAAAAGTCTTCAATGATCATCATCTAAAGATAATTAATTAAAAAAGAGAGCTCCATTAAAAAAATAAATACAACAACAACAAAGAAAAAAAATTAAATTTGTACACGGAGCAGACAATTAAATCACATTATTAGCTCGACATCCCACACTGCTCAACGGGAGCACTGCTTTGCTGCTGTAGGCTTCCTTAATGGTTCATCAGTGAACAGTCTTACACTTATGTGTATTGCCACCTCCACACCATGAGAGGATGTGCTTCAGATGGAGGCCCGGGTCGCTCTGTCAGCATCACCCCACGGTGAGCTGTAATGAGTTGGTGAGCATAATGATAGCTAATGCTGCCACGGCTACTGAGCCCCTCTTGCCACAAGGCCGTAATGTGCTCCTGCTGCGCTGTGTCAAACAGCCACATGTAAAACAGACTGGTGCCAGTGAGCTTGATGGCAGGCCTGCTGCAATGTCTCCCCAGCAGCAGATGGATCAGAGAAAGAGGGGACAAAAGGGCCGTGGAGTCTGTAATGACAGTGTTTGGCTGCGGATCACATCACGACTTGGGGCAGCTGAATTTATGTTGTTAAATAACACCTCCTGCCTCCTCTGATCACACGTTGTTAACACGGGGGTGATATCAATTTGAATTTTTCAGTTCCACTGCCAATGCAACCACTCGGTCCTGATACTGCTGCTTTGTGAGACGTATGGTTAAGAGACTCGTGGTTGCATCAGCTGACTAAAGTGCAGTCAGTATTAGTATCCAAAAAAATGCCATAAGTACTTCTAATAAGTCAACAAACTGCATTCACTGTCCTACTTGGTTAAGCAAACACTTATTGCTACCCAAAAGTAATAATGAAAAAATTAATTGTACATATAAATGTCCCTGGTTGCTATTACATTGTGTATAACATAATTAGACAATTAATTCTGATCCATCAGTGTACCGGCAGCATTTGAGTGCTGTATGAGGGACCACAAAGCAAAACGACTGGGAGAAACGGATTTAATCTTTTCATTAATATGCTTATGTTTGTTTGCTTTTAAGGTTTGAAATAAATGAATCAAGTCCAACACAAGAACCCAGGACTTTGAGTATAGTGTATATGAGTAATATAAAGGTACAGAAACCACACTGCTGGGTGACATGTTTAAGATGAACACGGATGCGTTTTTCAGTTCATCACTGTGGTGAATATTAACAGACATACCAAATCAGTCTGCATTAATCTTTAGTCAATAATAGTCCTCCTTGAGTAAGTTTTGGTAAAGCTCACTGAAAACTGCTAAATAGTGGGCTTTTTTCTAAATTAATAATATTTGTGACAATTTGAGCACATCCACTCTGTGAGAAGCTCAGAGCCACAGACTCTGTAGGCAAGTGAGAAAATGCAGAAAAAGTGTATTTTATGCAGTTATACATGATTAAGCAGTATAATGCTATACTTATTTTTAAGTGATGTGATCTGATTTCCTTTTTTTGTATGTTTGTCACACTTGAATGTATCCTATCATTAAACACGTTTAAATATCAGACTGTATATAATAACTGTATACACAGTAGTAAGTGTACCTGATTTGAATCTACGGTAAAACTCATAGCTGATGTGTTTCTGTACATTTATGTCTTGATAGTGATAGTAGTGATAGTATTTATTTATTGTCATTGTCAAGAACAATGAAATTGCGTTTGGGGCTTCCATACAAGTCTTCACTTGTATTGTTGCATTGCTCCTGATTCTCTGGGATTTTGAGCACTTTTCACTTTTCCTCTATTAAAAGAAAAGGTTTGTGCTGAATTCATTACTGAAGTTGTTTCCTTATAGAAGCAAACTAATGTGTCTGAGATGCTGAGGAGTGTAAAATGCATCAAGTGTATACAGTACTTCTGGGCTGAGCTGAGCTGTGAGCTTGGAGGTAGTTTGTCTCCTGGGCAGTGTATGTGTCGCCTGTCAACTCTCCCACCCACCCACCCACACACACACACACACACACACACACACACACACACACACACACACACAC
>NW_005187511.1:98576-104758 GCF_000239375.1 Pundamilia nyererei
ACACACACACACACACACACACACACACACACACACACACACACACACACACACACACCACCCACTCTTCACGATGGTGGATAAAGATATTAGCTGGGCACTGTTGACACTGCATGCACACCCGTAATGGCCTCATAAATTCTGCTCATGTGAAAGGGGAGAAAAAAAGGAGTGAATAGGAAGGAAAGGGACTGGGGACTCATTGCAAGTCTACTCATTCTCCTGCTGCTCTAAACCACCCAGCAAGCTTTCTACCTGCAGTTAACAGATGCAGCAAATAGTCCTGCAAGTAGCATTTGACATTTGTGTTTACGATACACTTCAGAGCTCTGCTGCTTCATGTTGTGGTTATATGGTTTCTTTTTGGAATGTAACTCCTTTTTAAAGTGCTGCTAAAGTTCTTATATTACCATGTTTGATATTGTTTTAACAATCTATTATTCACTTTTACCCTAAAATGGCAAAAATAGTATGTATATTATATTTATGGATTTATTTTAGATAGATTTTGGGTATTTGATTGTATGAAAGTGGAAATTCAATTTGTGTGTAATATAGTTGAATAATGGTGCTGCCAGTTTTTGTCTTTATGTCTGTTCAGCTGATAATGTGCTGTGTTTGGACTCTGGTAAACTATTATTTGGTCATTACCTGTACATGAAAGATGGATATTGTCACATACATTATTTACCTTAACAAAAAAGGGGGCCATGTGACCTAATTTGAAGGTTTTGTGACATGTGGAAAGTAGAAGTGTCAGCTGAAAACTAAGTGTCTAGAGTCAGACTACTGAGTTGAATTTGATGGTGATCTATGGCAGTCAGTGACCTTCCCTAAATTAGATGCTGTAAAGAACGGAGGCGGTGTTTCTTGGCAGCAAAGATGTCACTCTTGCTAGCTCCAGAGTCACATGCCCAGTATTGATTGTTAGATCCAGGAGCTGTTAAGGGGCTGCTTGCATCTCAATGTGTCCTTCAGCAGAGAATTAATGCTACCTCTGTAAAACAGCCTCTTTCCTGCTGGATTTCACTTCATTATTAATTAAGCACAAACAACAGTTTCCGAAACCAAAGTAAACTAAAAGATTCAGCAGGCACAGATCAGCATTCTGGTCAATACTGCTGTATTTATTTGAGAATTTTGAGCTTTCACAAATGCATCTCTGTGGTAAATACGAGGCCACAGCCAGGAGTCAGTTAGCTTCATCAGGTAAAAAAGCACATTTTTACACATTTCAGTATGTATTAAACAAACTGGAAATGAAATACCCAAATCAGGGACATTAAAGGGATTTCATGCTTATAAGTTGTGAAATGGAGTCTGTGACTCAGACGTATTCCACAAATTCAAAGAAGGCAAGATGATGGTGTCAGTGCACCTGCTTAATGCATGTTGTCTCAGTTAATGCAATGCAGCAGAGCCAATACTGTATATGAATAAGTACATATAGTACTCATTCAGAAATCATACTTGTTATTAATCTCTGGCTCTCTTCCACAGCATGTCTTTTATCCTGTCTTCCTTCTCTCACCCCAACCTGTCGCGGCAGATGGCCCCGCCCCTCCCCGAGCCTGCTTCTGCTGGAGGTTTCTTCCTATTAAAAGGGAGTTTTTCCTTCCCACTGTCACCAAAGTGCTTGCTCATAGGAGGTCATATGATTGTTGGGTTTTTCTCTGCATGTATTACTGTAGGGTCTACTTTACAATATAAAGCACCTTGAGGCAACTGTTATTGTGATTTGGTGCTATATAAACAAAATTGAATTGAATTCAGAGGATGTCAGTTGATGTAGCAGATACACAAGGCGCCATGTCCACTTGGGTAAATGGTAAATGTATCCTTATTTCCTAAAGATGAAATACTCATAGAACTAAACCACATCAAACTCTTAGGAAATTTCTGTATTCAAGGGGGAAATATGGGAGAGGCATAACCCATGAGACTTTTCATGAGTTTCACTCCCACACGAGACCATCATTTAATTAATTAGTTAATATATTGATTTTTACTTATTGTTGCATTGCTTTAAGGACTTTGATTTTTAGTTTTTCTGTTTGTTTACTAAGAGATAGGGCAGAGAACATGGTGCGTTTATGAAAATATCCACATTTCTTTCTGTACATTAAGCAAATTAGATACTCTGTATCCCTCTAATATAGACACAGACAGATTTAGTCCAACAAAACGCCTGATGTAATCTGATTTAGTGTGAAACACTGAACATTTGTTCTCATTTTTTTCCTCACTTTGTTGCAAATCTTTTGGAAATACAACACTTAAATAATCAAAGGAACACTTTGCAAACCCATCAGATCTCAGTGGGAAAATACTCTATCTACACTGATATGGGTTTGGTAATATGTTAGAAATGAAAGGATGCCACATTGTTTTATTAAAAATGAAATGATCAGTGTGGGAAGCATCACTGAGGTCCTGGACAGTCTGAGGTACAACCTGGCACTATCAGATGAATGAAATATATTGTCCCAGAGGTGTTCTACTGGATTTAGGTCAGGTGAGTGTGGGGGCCAATCAATGGTATCAATTCTGTCATCCTTTAGGACCTGCCTGCAAACTCTTTCCACATGCGGTGAACCTGCTCTAATCTCTGAAAAGCAAAGAGTGCCGGTGGTGGCCTGCCAGTTCTGGTATTCTATGACAAAAGCCAATCGAGCTCTATGGGGCAGTGGGCACAGAGCCCACTAGGGGTTGTTGGACCTTCTTTTTCTGATTGTGTGGTCAGAGACATTCACACCAGTAACCTGCTGCAGCTCATTTTGCAGCTCTGGCAGTCCTAATCCTGTTCCTTCTTGCACAAAGGAGCAGATTTTACAGCCTTGCCCTGCTTTCCTTGAGAGAAATGGTCTCCTCCATGCTCTTGAGACTGTGCTTGGAGACACAGCAAACCTTCTGGCAATGGCATATATTGATGTGCCATCCTGCAGCAACCTCTGTAGGCGCAAGGTATCACCTCATGTCACCAGCAGTGACACTGACCCTAGCCAAATGCAAAACCAGTGAAAAAACAGTCAGAAAATATGAGCAGGAAAAAAAATGGCAATGGCCTCAAACTATAAAACATTTTTAGGGAATTGTCTCATTGTTGCCCCTCTAGTTCACCTGTTGTTAATTTCATTAACACCAAAGCAGCTAAAACCGATTAATGACCTCCCCTTCTGCTACTTAACTGACCAGATCAACTTCCCAGAAGTTTAACTGACTTGATGCTTTACTATGATTAAAGTTTTTTGGAGCAGCATATTTGTTGCTCCAGCAGCATATTTGTTTTCAGTGAGCTATTACTGAAGTTCAGCGACTTGGCCTCTGCGTGCAAACACACACTGACATTTTATTACAGGAAACACACAAAATATTCAAGACAGAGTTTAAATTAAGTTCATTTTTTCTTTTGTTTTTTTGAAATGACAGTTTTAAAATTTTGCATCAACAACCTTATGTTCACAGTTTTCCTTTGTAAAAAACTATCCCTATTGTATACTTCTTGTACACTATTGTATGAAAGTTCTCACAGAAGAACAAAAACAACCTTCCAGCTGTGTTTTCTTCCTTGTCATGATGTGAAGGGAAACTAAAATTAGACCGCCATGACACAAAAGTTTCTTCCTGCATCCTATCAGACCCTGTCAGTTTACTGGATTCAGTGTTGCCAAAGAGAGCAAAGTCAACAAAACTTTTCAAGGATACTGAACATGCGCCTTTATTTTTCACTGGATGTACAAAAATAAAGTTTACCTGTTAGTTATCCATCAGCGTGGATATTATACTAGCTACCTACTTGCCTTCTGATTTTAGTTTTGAGACATTTTTCTCTCAAGTAACCTCTCAGTGCTGATAAAAAAGTAGGACAATGAGGCCCTGGTTGAAAATAACTGGAATTATCCTTTACGTTTGTTGACTACACCCTGTGTGTAGTTTCACTGAAAGGCTTGAAAACAGTGACAGGAAGGAGTAGATCAAGATGGAGTTCCTTTTTTAAGCCTCGGCCTTATTGTTTTACCTCAGAGCAGGAGAGAGGAGCAGATACACTCTTTTCTTGTCTGACACAAACAGGAGACACACAGATGGAGATGAACCTCTGAGTTTATCTCCATCCTCACTGTAAACAAACTGCTTTTCTCATCCATTAGTTGTTATTGTGTATTTTCAACATAACGTGACATGTGTAGCCTATATCTCTATTAGGTTATGTACTCATTGTTCTTTAGTGATTTCTTATTATCTGTCATATATATGTACTATTACAGTGATGGATGTAACAATGGGCACACCAAGTGGTGGGGGCACGCTGCTCGGAAACCCGACAATGGGTTTGTCATACTGTGTTTGGGTATTTTGCTGGCTTGTCTTCTTAGAGGAGAGATTAACTGCAAATCAATATAAAGTTGTTCAGAGTAATCACCTTTATCCTATGATGAAATATTTCCTTTATTCAAAGATATCCTTTAATTTTTCACCTATCCGCATGCCTAAAGAGCAGGTCTAGAGAGATCTTATCTTCTTCTTATTGCAAACAAATCCAATTAAAAAAATTATTTTAGGTACTTATTGAAGGTACTGTAGTGACAGAGTTTGCACTAGTGCACAATAGTGTATCAGAGCAGAGTGTAAATGATCCTGAGACAAGCATACCTAAATTCACACCATTTTTTCTTCTTTATGCTCAATTTTTGTTTAAAAAAACCTTGCTGTGCCCAGCTGTTTTGGAAAACAGCCAGATGCCGACAGACTGGGGAAGTTGCAAAGTACTGAGGGACAAATTAACTCATTGTTTGTTCAGCTCTGTACTTTAGACTGACAATAGCATCACCAGCCTTACCCTATTTTATTGTGTGTTTGTGTGTGTGTGTGTGTGAGAACACCCACTCATCCTCAACATGTTTTTCTTAGCGGATCTGTCATTACTGTTTGGTGCTAGAGCTCACCTTCCCCTCTTTATTGACTCAATATGAAAACACAATTATTGCACCAACAAAATCAGGGTCAAAGGTGGAACCACATGATGTTTGTAATGAGTCTAACACTCTCTTAATGACAGGACTATTCACGGCCTCACATAGAGCAGCACATTTGCGGTGCTTTTCATTTAGGCAACTGTTTGAAATCAGCCTAGTTTTGTGTTTCTTCGTCAGAGCATCTCAAGCTTTATGTTGGGCTGTGATAAACCATCTATTGTGGGGTTATCAGAGATTATATTTTCTATAGCTTAATGCATGCAAGATTGACTGGCATTGTCGGGGGACTGATTTTTGATCTTAAAGTGTGATGCATGGCCACATAAACTCTCCGCTCACTTGTAACCCACTAAATATGTACAATGGGATAACAGCCAAAGAAAAGTCCTTTATAAATGTTTGAGACACAAAGTCTACTACATATGATTTGCCCTGGATTAGCCTTTCTAGCATTTTGTAATCTAATTTCACTCATGTTTTGTGATATGAAAAAAGGATATTTAAAAAAAGAAAAAGAGATCAATTCATTTGCTGTTTTCTGTTTGATGTGAATTATGTGTTTTTGAGTCAAAACAGCTGTTACTTGACTCCCCCCTTTTTCGCATGCTGGACTTATCCCCCACTGAGCCACTCCCCTAACCCTGCTGTTTGCTGCTGTAACACACATATTTTTGGTGTTATAAATCTTCACCAGCTGACTACAATTGATTAGTAAAAATAACTCCCCTTACTTCACCACCGGTGAGTCACAGTAAAATGCATGGAGGGGTTAAATGATGTCCATAGGCTGCTAAGGATGTGAAGTTGGGCTGTGCAGGAAACATGGGAGAGCAGCTTCCTGTTGTGCAAAAAAGGAGCCTGTTGTACAGCAATCAGATGGACAGATGGGCGTGCAGGGAAACAAAGCCGGTTTATCAATGCAAGAGAGCTGTTCTGAAATGTCAAATATATTTTATGCTGCTAAGAAAAACTGTTTTATGAGAATATTATCCAGTCGTTGCTCTGATTTGACACTAATAAATCAAACACTCAGTTTCACAAGAACAACTTTAAAAAACGCCCATAAGTTGCAAGCCATGACTTTGTTGTATGTTTTATTATCTCGTGATAATGTTTAACATTTGGTTACTTTGTAACTGCTAAAAATAGAAACTATAAGAAAGTATATGATGATAACAAATATCATCAAATATATATATATATATATAT
>NW_005187511.1:104804-140533 GCF_000239375.1 Pundamilia nyererei
CGCACACACACACACACACACACACACACCCTGGAACAAAATGTGGCATTTTTTCCTTTTATGGGATTTTCCCAGAATTATCGTTTTTGTGTGTAGTCCACCTCGTGAACAGGCGTTAAATTATGTTTCTTTTACATAAATTGAGTGACTGTCTACGTAAAACATCCACATCACTCCGTTTAATCTCATCCCTGTTATATTTACTGATTACAGTAAAGTACCAATCATCGCTGAAATTCATTTGTAGGCGGACTGTAACATTTCCAACACTTGACTGGACCTGCTGCTGTGCAGGGATTCTCCTCAAGTGCGGTTTATTCCAGTTTCCAATCGCGTCCGGCGCGCACCAAGACGCACCAGCAAGCGATCAGCTGGGCAGCGTTTCCCTCCCAGAAGGCAGGGCTGCGTTGAGGCACACTCACTCACTCTCTGCTTAGACTATTCAACAGAGTTTGCTGTTTGCTCCATTTTTATTACTTTTTGTGTCCTGACTGATTTTGCGGACGAGATGTTGGAGATACTCGCTTTCCAAAAATGAACACAGGTGAGACGATTTGCCTCGAGCCACGAACTGCTTCACTTTCGACATTTTTGGAAAATTAGAAGACATACGAAGTTTACAGTTACTTATATCTTACAGATTCATCTTTTTAAAGATATATATATATGTATATCTCACTTTGGCTCCTTTCTTCGTAAATGAATGACTCCAGCTGTAGCAACAGGATATGGAGCAAATCAAAGTGTGCCTTTACCCAGTGTTTCTTGATTTTACAAGGAAGTATGGTGTTGGTTATATAGAAGAAAAGAGAGCGCTTTAGCAAAAATGAAGCTCGCTTGGGGTTTGAAAACTTCAAATCAATCTTTAACTGCATGTTTTCTATTTATAGGCAACTGTCATAATTTTAACACTTCCTTTATATAGATATTGTGCATTGCATAATGTATTGATGTAATTCATGTATTGAATACACGTGAAGTACATGTGCTGATTTATTAGCACTGTCCTTTGCGACATGTAAAGTGACCTATTGTTCTTAAAGCAGTACAGGCAGCCTGACAGGAGTGTCTCTCGCTTGAATCACAGGAAGTGAATCAGGGAATTCCCTTCAATTCTTTCTTGAAGAATATCAAAGTATACATTACTAATTTAGCATCTTTTTATTATAATCTTACACCACCGAGCTGTACCAATTGGAGGAGCTATCTTGGTTTGTACTGTCAGTTTCATGTATGGAAATATATATATTTTTACAAAGAAATATTCTACAGATTTTGTGAAGAAAATGTGCACAGCTAAATATGACTCTTACACACGGTTCAAAGTTTTATCATTTGTGAATCTTTAATCAGTTTTAGGTCACAGTGAAACAATGCAAATGACCTGCAATCTATTTTAAAGCACATAATCTTACAGTTTCCTTTTCCTGTTGTTCTTTCAGACTGCACCAAGCCCTCTGTTGCTCCCAAGCCAAGATTTGTTTGTCACGCCAAGCTGTCCCCCCTTCTGTCTGCAGCCAGGGGTCCTAAACCTTCTATAGCCCCAAAACCTAAAGTCGCATCAGAGGTAAATGGCAGCCAGGGAGGATGCAGTAATGGCAGCCTGGTAACCTCAGATGGTGAGGCTGATGAGGAGCACAAGAAAGAGAATGGTCTAAACAAAGCAATTATAGACACATTGCCAACAGAGCAACAATTTAACTCTTACATCCTCAAATCACCACAAACAGACTCACCATCGGGGTCACATGGGCTGGAGGACAGAGATGTGACAGAGGAGGAAAACGAAGATGAAGATATGATTCTGAAGATGGATGAGGACTGGAGATTAACTGACAGTGCTGTGACAGAGGAAGCTGATTCCCTGGAAACACTTTGGATCAGTGATGCTAGACCCACGGCTGACTCTGAGGAGGCAGTGGAGATGATTGACACAGACGTGACGGAGGACATGGATGCTGAAGGTTGCGATGCAGGTGAGGCGCTGGCCGACACAGATGGCATCTCTGTGGGAGACTTTTCTGTTAACAGCATCGATGAGGAGGCAGGCTGTTATTCTGGTGAAAGTCGAGACCTGAACAAGAACCAGCGCCAAATTGAAGAGGATGCAAATACAGCAGACGATCTAACTGAGTCTTGTACAGATGAACCTGATGTCCTGGGTGAAGAAACCACAACTGAGGCTGATGACAAGCGTGTTTTTCTACCAGAAGATGAAGAGAAAGTAGAACCAGTCTCTGACTGTGGTTTCACTTGTAACATCCTAAAGCTGAGGTGTAGCCCTAAGATTAAAGAAAAAGGTGAAAGCCAAGAGCACACCCGCTTTTATGACTTCACTCCTGACGACCAGAAACAGATCTCTGGTGCAGCTAAGAGACACACTGGCTTAGAAGGCGATCCAGGTTATGAGCCGTTTTACATCTCTTCGGAGGACATTATAAACCGAGACTTGATGTCAAGGAAAGACAAAACTTGTGGACCACTAGAGAGTGCACTCACACAAAGTACCGTTTCTTCTTTAAACAGCCATGGAGTATCAGCCAGAAAATATGAGGAAACAGCCGAAAATATACAAACGGAGTGTTTGGGTTCTCAGGATTACATTAACAACACTCATGAAAACAAGGTAAGGATATGTCCGAAAAGGATGCCTGTCAAAACTGAAGAGCATAATTCTCATGCAGTGGGAGACATATTAAATCATTTGTACTTCCAGCCGAGGTTCAGGCAGATATCCATCTCAGTACCAACAGATGCCGATACCTCACTGACCTCTTCATGCTCAGGAAGCCAGCTCCTGTCCCCAAACGACTCTGACGTCTTCAGAGACGACGATGACTCGGAGGGCCACATTGTGCCCTTTCTGGATGACACCACTGACACAGAGCAGGACATCAGCGATGAGCATCTATACGAGGAGCCAGGGAAAAGTTTGTATGCGGAAAATGGTTTTCCTTTTGATAGGAAAGTGACTGGGATTCGATCCCACTCTTTGTCACACCGCATTACTAATAAAGTGGAGGATACAGGAGTGCAGTTTCTTCAGAAGCCCTACACGAGTGGATTTGGACAACCTGCAATGAGCAGCAGCCCCATGTTAAACTCAACACGGCACAAAAGTTACTCAAAACCCCATTATTTGTCCCTGTACCCCCGTTCCCTGTCCATGGAGGGCCAAGACTCATCTCTGTGTGTCTACAGGGAAGGATCTCCTAGACAGAGAGGTGCCCTTTGTTCATCTGAAAGCTTCTCCAGGCGCTCCCCTCTCTCATCCAGTGCCCTATCCACACCTACATCTGCAGTGGATATCCCTCCTCCGTTTGAGCTGGCCTACATCACTAAGAGGCCTATTACAAAGAGTTCTCCTTCCCTTCTCATTGAGGGGGACTCATCAGAGAAAAACAGGAAAAAGAAGTCCTCCCTTAAGCGCTTTCTCATGCTTAAATTTAGGCGGAAGACAGAAAACAAGCCCGCGGTCGATGTCAAACCATCGTTCTTTAAGCCCTCAGCCGAGTCCAGCCACCGTACGCCCAGCAGACTGCTGGATTTAGATAGAAGCAGCATAAACAGCTCTCCGCAGCTGAACTCACGCTCAGTCAGCAAACTACAAGTTTCACCTGAGCCGGCCTCTCCCTTCCTGTTCTACAAGGAAAGCAGAAGGAAAGGGAACACTGTGGCCTTCCTCAATCGCAGCGTTGTCCGGGTGGAGTCCTTCGAGGATCGCTCTCGTGTGCCTTTCACTCCTCTCCCCCTGACCAAGCCTCGGTCCATCTCCGTCCCCAACACAGATACCTCTGACTACGAGAATGTTCCGGCCATCAGTTCAGACTACGAGAACCTTCAGGTGCCGCAGCGGAGGCCTGTTCGGCAGATACCTCTCACAGACTTCTTTGTCCGTCCCAGTCGAGTGCTGTCTGCTGCCAATGAGACAGATGGTTATGTGGACATGAGCAGCCTTCCTGGGTTTGAGAAAAAAACTCAGTCACTTGAACAGGAAACAGAAAGGTATGTAAATGAACCAAAGCTTGTAGCACTGCCTTGAGTTAAATGATGACATTGCTAAAAACAATAACAATGTTGGTTTAAAATGTTGTCTTGGTAATTGCTTATTACCACTAAACATCACACGCAAGGTTTTATGCAATTCAAATTTGACGTGTTGATGCTATCAGAAGAAAGTCATATTATCTAAGTTAGGGCTCCACACTGGATTCACCGTCTGGAGATTATGAATCTCTGCAACAATTTTTATGTCTGTCCATCCCAGAGTTTTTGCAATAAATCCATCAGCACCAAAGCAGTGGAGTGTCTTACTAAAAGACCAAGAAGCCAAACAGCTAACACGCATGGCAATTGTGCATCATATTAGTGATTCCTGCCACTACCATTTTTTATTACTTCATGGTCACTTTAATAATGTCCTTGGAATTATCATTATTTGTTATATAGAGACCCCCCTGATGCTATGATCCCTGCAGGTATGTAAAGAGGAAGCTTACCTCTTACCTTGCAGTAAGACTAAACTTGTCTTGTCATGGCTTGTTGAGTGGGAGAAGAGGAAATGCTGGTGTAGGGGTAGTGGCTTAAGATGTAATTGAAAACGGGCTGTTTTCATTCATAAATCATCCCTTTAGGTACAGAAAATGGGGTCCTTTTGGGCTGATGTTGTAGGCAGAGCCTCTTGTGTCTCTAGTGGGATGCTGTTTGTTGTATGATCAGCCAGGCGGCTCTGACTTTAACCCACCTCCCCCTTACCCCCCACCCCCACATTCCTGTTAGCTGTGCCCATATCATACAGGCTGTCCACGATGATTAATAGTCAGAGTCTTTTGGAGTCATTGCTCGTCTCTAGCCATTCAGAAACAACAGGCGGTGATACAATCTCAGTGTGTTCTGTAGTCAGCAGTTGTTCACCAAAGAGCTTCCCTCTCCTCATGTTCACCATTTAGGTTATACTATATGTGCAAACAAAGCTGTACAGCAGGGCTTATAATACACTGCTGAAGAGGCTGACACAGTGTGGTTTGACACAGACCATTGTATTTTATACTCTATATCATTTCTGTGAAAATTAACTCCTAAAATCAACCATTGGAAAACATACAGGTGTACTTCTGACTCTTAGTCATCAATGAACAGCTTGCTGTCGTCATCCTTTCATATATTTTCCTCACAAGAAGTTTTTACAGTCTATAAACTTAAATATTTTATGTTTTAAATCAATAAATCAACCTGCACACACCTTGAGTTGATGATGAACATGTGAACATGTTGTATGGCTGAACATATCATTATTACTCTGGTTTGGGCAAACTTTTTTTCTGGTGCCTTAAACTACACATGGATACTATTATTTAGGGACTTGTTTAAATTCCAGCTTTTTCATATGGACACTGTGCTCACTTGCATGTGCACACACTGGCTCCCCATAGTATTGCAGCGTGAGTTAATAGAGTAAATTAACCTGTTTATCTACTACACATTTGAGAACTGTGAAAATGCCAAAGACAATATTGAAGAGCCCAAGGTGGCTTCATCAAGAATCTTTATTTTGGCCAAAAAATGCAAAATATTTTTAAAATAATGACAAATAAAAAAAAGTAAGAAATGTGAAAATGACCTAAGGGATAAATTTCAAGCAAAGACCAGGCAGGTAACTTATGCACACAAACAGAAAAAACAGAGCATTTGCTGCTTTCTCTTGTCATGGTTACAAACACTGGTTTAGCTCATTGATTTGAACAAGTGGCCCAAATGCCATAAGCCTAGTATAGAGGCCCAGGTTGGATTATGCCCCACAGCCATTTACTGCATGTCTTCTGCCCTGGTCTTTCTCCCAGTGTCTTCTCGCCACTGTTCTATCAAAGTAAAGGCTGAAACCCAACAAATAAATAAAAAAAAAACAGACTTTATTTAAAAGATACCTCCATGACGTCCTGTTGTGAAGCCTCGTGTTTGGTACAGACAGTATAAAAGACATAGCCACCCTGACTCTATAACTGTAACTTAGAAATTCTGCATTTTGAAGCTTCAACATTAGCATTTTTGTCTGCTGTGTTATTTGGAGCCAGACATTCCCTTATATGGATAAATGATGGTATAAGCTACCACTATAGCCAGCATGGTGAGCAAGCTACTTTCATAAGCTGTACCAGGTAATACCAGCTAATTAAGCACAGACTTCTGCAATGGTCTATCTAACAATAAAGCTAAATATCAGTCAGATAACATATTAAAAGTGCTCAAACAGCACAAACATGACACACACAAATGCACACACAGTTGGGAGGTCCAGTTTAATGACTTGAACTAGGATGAGGCCTACCCAACTGGCTCCAGCTGCCTATCCATAGATGCTGAAACTGTTTTTAGTACCAGGCTGTAAATGTGTTTTTCTGTTCTGCAACATTGGACATTTTAAAGTGTGAGCCTGTAGGGGCTGACTGCTTTAAGCATTGTCTTGAGGAACTGCAGTTTTTGCCACTTCTGTGCTGACATCATATTTCATTCACAGAGGTTGCCCCCCTGGTTTGACAATATAATTGTCACCATCTTGATTTTTTGGAGACAGAAAGAGAAAGGGTTACAAAATGAACACTAATAATGTTAATAATAATAATGATGATGCTAGTGCTAAGATGTAAATCAATAATTAATAACAATGATAGAATTGCAGGGTCAAGGTGCATAAAAAGCAAATTAACTGGAAAAGGCAAATTAACGTGAGGCTCATTAGAGACTCGTGTAACATTAAAATTGTTTCAAGAGAAAAAATATTTTGGGAAAAAATGGTCAGCTATGTATATAATGCTTAAAGTTTAACACTGAATATATAATAAATATTTTTAAAGAATCATCACCCTTTCAATTCTTACAAAGGGGGTTTATAACAAACCCATAAACCCTTCCAGTTCCTGCTGTCTAGTAGTGTCAGAGATGTAAGTTCCCTTTCAAAACAACAACGATTTAAAAAATAACACTACTAATAATCTACTTAATCCAGTTGAGCCTTATTTGTCAAAGCAAAACAGGAAAAAAAAAGTATTTAACAAAACTCCATCGTAAATACTACGTAAACAGTGAATAGCTACAACCTCAATAAATCAGCAAAGCTGTCAAATTTAAGAAGCTACAGTAACAAGATTTTTTCATTATATAGATTGAAATAAAACTTTTTAAAATAATTAATGAATAAGTTGTTTTTTTTAATTATTTGCTGATTTTTTATTATTATTATTTTTATGCACGACTCATTTATTGCTTAATTGACCTTTTAATGTTAATCCTAAACAAACAGTGGCATGAATATGATTTCTGCACGGTGTTTCAGCTTCTACAGAATAAAGCCAGCATAATCACAGTTCTCCAAATGGACAGTAGAGTTAGAGGCTGAGGATGTTAATTTTGCAATAGCCTGAAGGAGCCATATTAACAGATAGTTTGGAGATAATTGGTGTCTTTTCTCCAGTCAGCTTTCATTGGGAACCTTGCTTGAGGAAAAAGATAGAAACAATATTTTTTATCTCCTGTAATTTATCGCTGCACATTTCGCCTTGAGACGTCATACATTGTGGCAGGAGCGTGTGAAGAGATGGAGGCAGTTTCTTTGGCAGTGATATAAAAGCCTAATATAGAGACTGTCCGTGCAGTTTTGTGGTATCTCATTCAAAGTTTGATCTAGTAAACAGTAATGGGCCATGCAGCTCTAATGTGTGTGATGCAGAGATCTGAACTGCTCACATATGTTGTTCATATGTAGCTAATTTGCATCTCAGTGGGATTTAATCCACCGGTGCTTGGAGTGAAACATGGCAGGAAGATTGGCAAAGCAATTATCTGGTCACGTAGAGGACTACTGCATCACCACTGTAACTTTAAGGATGTGTTGTTATTTGCGTAGCTTACATTCCCCGCTGAGCGGCAGACATTAGCATATTCATTTGGGCTCCCCGCAGAAGGAAATCTCATAGCATAAAATACCAACATGTGTCCCTGATCGGGTACAGTTGTCACCGCGGGCCTTTCAGAATCAGTTTATTGGCTTTTGCAGACCTGCAATGTTTTATCTATTCACATTTAATTCTAACACTGACTATGTTTATTATAGTGATATTTCAATGTGAAGCATAAAGATGATTTGAATGGTTAAATAAAATTCATCTGATTTATTCTCGCATGAATGAAGCTCATATTATAGAATCACTTGGTCAAAGTGTGGGGGGAAAAATGAAATGACACATTTTAAGGCTAGAGTAGTGGTTTTCAACAAGGGGATGCGATATACACTCACCAGACACTTTATTAGGTACATTATGCTAATACAAGGTTGATTTCCCATTTAGCTTCAGAACTGCCTTAATTCTTTGCGGCACAGAATCAACAAGGTGCTGGAGATTTTGATTCATATTGACATTGACGGCGTCACAGAATTGCTGCAGATTTGACAGATGCACATCCATGAAGGGTGTCTTTAGATCTACCAAAACACAAAGGTGCTAATTAACCCCCACATCATTACGCCACCACCATCAGCCTGAACTGGTAATGTGAGATAGGATAGATCCATTCTTTCAGCAGCAGCTTACAGCAGAAATCAAAACCAAAATCATCTTTTGTGGTCCAATTTTGGTGAGCCTGTGTGAATTATAGCCTCAGTTTCCTGTTTTTAGCTGACAGGAGTGTCACCTTGTGTGGTCTTCTGGTGCTGTAACCCATCACCTTCAAGGTTTAATGATTTCATCCATTCAGGGATGCTTTTCAGCATAACTTCATAACTAGTGTTTTTTGAGTTACTGTAGACGTCCTATCAGTTTTAAGCAGTCTGACCTCCTCTGACCTTTAGCATCAAAATGCACTTTTGCAATTCAGTGGATATTTTTCTCTTTTTCTGGACCTTTTTTCGTAAATGCAGAAGTCAGCTGGGCGGGAAAACCCCAGTAGATCAGCAGTGTCTAAAATACCAACACGTTCTCACTCCCAAAGCATAACATTTTACGCTAGGTGACAAATCGTCAACATATTACGTTTTCGGCTACCCACCACGTTCCTAAATGACGACCTCGGAAAAAAGAGGAAATATGAGAACCGTCTGGACTCCATCTAAACATGTTCGCTCTTTTTCTTCAAATCGCTTAGAAATTCGCTATTTAACATCATTATAGTCCTGGTTAAGGTCAGGCAAATAGTCAGACTAGCCTGACTAACAGACACCGAAAAAAAACCCCAACAACATGCAAAGTCACTTAAATCACTTTTCTTTCTCATTCTGATGCTCAGTTTGAACCTTAGCAGGTCATCTTGATTATGTCTACATGCACTCTGTTGCTTCCATGTGATTGGCTGATTGGATATTTACATTATTGAGCATTTGAACCAGTGTCTATAACAAAGTGTCTGTGGATATATTATTATTAAGGAATAAGAAGGAACAAGCACTTTCCCCACATATTTTGATTTTTGTCGATTAATGATGAAAACAATTACGGATCCTGAAGGTAGGTAAGTTTAGCCAGACTTTTTGTAAGTCAAAAAGCAGAGACAGCTGGAATGTTTTGGTCACAGTAATCACTTTTCTGTGGATTAAATAGGTTAAAATGTCGTATTTAGTGAGCTTTAAGATGATCCTTGGCAAATATTATTTTGTTTCAGCGTTAGCTCTGTGTCCTTGTATTCAGTATTTATGTTAAGGTGCTAAAGTTCTGCTCTCCATATCTTCATAAAACCCTTACGTTCTGGACTATTGTCCATCTTAAATAATACCCCACATTTACTTAATTTAGTCCGTAACACTATGAGGCCTGTGGAAGAATTTGAGATGAAATAAGTCTCTGTATCCTTTTTACCAGGCAAAAGTGTGATTTGAAAATATTTTTGCTCTCAACAAATCAAAACTGTAAATTAGGCAGAGTAGTTATGAGGCTGTTACATCAGTGTTATGAGCCAGAAACCAAATGAGGTACAGCCTCATAAAAATAAGCCAACAAGAGCGATATTATTAAACATGTTTTTGAATTTTTTACTTCCATTTTACCAAATTCAGTGCAAAAGAAACCAATAAAATGCTACATGAATTTTCGTCATTATTGTTAAGAGTGTGCATATACTCTGTAGCATTTTTTGGACTGTATATCCAGCACGCTGCCTTGTTTCACACCAGCCACTCCTTTTTTTTGTTGCTTCCCACAGTGCCTATACAGAAGCATACAACGTGTGTGCGTTGGCAGCTGGTCCACAGGTTAATCCGGTGGGTGAAGATGTGAGAAAGACAATGGGTGAAGAAGACCAAGGACGCACCTCTGAGGAAGACGAGGCAGTGACAGAAAACAACTATGACAGACAGGTTGGGTTCCTTACAGGCACACTGAGGGGAGAAAAAAGGTTTTATAGGTAGAATAACAGATTTCCACAACAAAATGTTAAATATCTTGTCCATAACATACTTAGCTTAGAAGTCCCCATTCACTAAGCCTTTTATTCACCTACTCTTATTTAGAAAACCCTCCATCCTCAGAAATAAAACTTAATTATTTAATTGTTTTTACAGAGAAGTCACCTTTCCTCCAAAGGACTGGTAGAAATGAAGATGTATTGTAAGAAGGGAGTAACATAACACAGAGTAAACTGTTTTTTTTCACCTTGGCCAACTGCAAAAATGCCCTCCAGTGCCAGCATTTTAATGCAGGTTAATGGAGGTTAATGGGCTACTACAGGGCTGTCCTCATTATTTAGAATTTGATTGCTGCTTGGAGATGATGTTGAGTGGTGAGCCAGCTACATTTGAACCTGCGCCAGAATGCTTTCGTTTCTCCCAACGTGAGGCTTATTCCAAGTAAATAATATGATTGTTTACAGCCTGACGGTCGATCCAGAGCCTTTTACATCGTCAAAGAGCTGGTGGATTCAGAGAGAACGTAAGTTTCCTATTTAACATATTATTTCTTATTAACTATATCTGCTAAAAGCAGTCTCGTTCCCAGTACTATCCTGCTGAATTGAGGCTTTATTTATCTACCCACAGACATGTTAAAGCCCTCAAGGTGCTCCAGGAAGTAAGTGAAGTTTATATATATATATATATATATATATCCTTTTCCAATTAACCAACCCACTCTACATCTCCTGTATGCATCCAGATATTCAGTACGGGTAACATTACAGCTCAGGTTTATATTTATTACCTTTATTCCTGCGTCTGCTTTGCTGTGTGTTCGGACCATAGTTACTCATTCACAAGCTCATTTTCACCACACTCATTTAGCACAAGTACACTTTTCTTCTGCTGTCCTCTTTGTAGCTCCACTGAAACAGTGTGGAGCACCTCTGCTGTGATAATGAGACAGGAGCAAACGCTGTTTTTTTCATTTTGCTTCCTGCTACAGTATAGGGCATAACCAGTGACCTAAACCACTCCAATGCTTGAAGAGATGATGAGATTCCCTGATATATTAGCTTAAGCTCTTCCTGCTGTGGGAGAGTTAATCTATGGTGGAGAAAGGGACAGATTGCAGGCTAACTGCGTGGTTTTGGGAAACTGGAAGCAATATTTTAACCTAAACTGTGACATAAAGTTAATTCCTCCACACTCATCCATGTGCCAGGACTTTCGTGAGGCTGTTCGGTCGACAGTAGGAGACGAAGGGGAACCTGCGCTGGATGATGAGAGACTTCGAGAGATTCTTAATGAGCTTCCTGATGTTTACACCCTGCACCGCACGATCCTTACTGAGCTAGAGAATCGAATCCAACACTGGTGAGCGATGGGACAGCATACATTACTGTTAAATAGGAAATACTTCAACACACACACACCTAAAACACATCAAGCTATTATTGAAAAAAAAATCCTTTCCAACCTTTTTCTTCCTCTATTGTGTTGCTCAGAAAGCAATCTAAGGGCAGTGGGTACTTCTCTGTCATGATCTCGCCTCTGTTTGTTCATTCAGGGAGGACAGCCAAACGATTGCAGATATATTCCTGAGCAGGAAAGCAGAGTTTTTGGTCTTTACCACCTACATCGGCCACTACGATCGGAGCATGAGTTTACTGGAGGACAGCTGCCGAACATCGCCCGCTTTTGCGGAGATTGTTCAACGTTTTGAGGTATGACCTATGACAGGGTCTTTTAACTGACTTGTGAAAGGTAGCACAAAATTCAAAATGGCATATTGTTAAAATTAACTATAAATTTAAAAAAAAAAAAGAAAAAAGAAAAGGTGTTTTTGAGAATCAAATGGTCTTTGCTGTGCTCAGCGAAAGCTGCACAGCTATGATTACATTTTCTTACTATAAGGACATTATTAGATAGTCAAGAAGTCAAGTAGAAAACCTATACTGTTATTGTATGTTCAAAAGAACAAAAACAGAGTTAGTGATGATTAAATGTAGGATACTTGTCTAAGTAGTTATGGATTTCTATATACATATATGTGTGTGTACATGTGTGTATGACAGAGAGAGAAGAAATAGAGACATAAGGCTTTGAAAAGTCAGACACTAAGTAGCTAGAAGTCATCGTTTTATTTCAAGCAGCAGCTACATTCATCTGCCAAAAAAGGAGCAGTTATGGCACCCAAAAGACAAATAAAGACATTAAAAAATCTTTCAGAATGACAATTTAATCACCAAACCTTTCTTAAAATTTATGTTGCTTGCATTTACCAATGGCTTTTTGAACTTTCCCAACACAGGCACAAATTAATTAGAGACTAATTTTAGCTCCAAGGCTGCAGTTATAATTAGCCTCAATTAAACGAGCAGACACAGGAATGTGTTTGTCTAACCAGAGAGCAACAGATAGGAAAGCCTTTAAGTTGATAAGTTTGGAGTATTAAAAAACGATAAGTACAACAAAAACGCATTATAAGCATTTCTTAAACAGCTGTTGTTTTATTCTCAGTCGCATGTTATTTAGAGTTCAGAGCAGGTCAGTCTCAAGTTTGTTCTTGCTGTTTTTCTCCTCAGGGTTTGGTTACTCAAAGTATTATGCTTTTTAATAATGCCAGTTAATTGTAGATCAACGTCGAGTGGCACAGTGTACATGTGTTTTATTTATGGACAGAGGAATTTTCAATATTTTCCGTCCATTTTACAGACCACTAAGGAGAGGAGTTGGCTGTAAAAGTTTGCAGAGCTGCGCAGTTTTCTCCGTCTAATTTAAGAGCACCGGCGTTTAAAC
This sequence comes from Pundamilia nyererei, assembly GCF_000239375.1. NCBI lineage: Eukaryota > Metazoa > Chordata > Actinopteri > Cichliformes > Cichlidae > Pundamilia > Pundamilia nyererei. The sequence continues at coordinate 117,979 of NW_005187511.1, forward strand.
GTCCTTAGATTCTACTTTGTGCATTAATGCCAACGCAGTGAGCTTCTTTGTCTACCCTTTAAAACAAGAGGCTGCTGACAGAATAGTTTTTTTTTCACTATGAATTAAAAAAGTGAAAAACTCAAATTATCACAAAAATACTATAAACAGAAGTATGTTACACTGTCCATTACATTTATTTACAGGGCAAATACCTTCAGTACTTGCCGAGCCCCATTCTTAACAGTAGCATTGAACCAAGTCTTTCTAATGACTAACGAAGATTTGCATTTTTGTCGCTAGCAGTGTCTGTGTGAAATAACTAAATACAAGTTCAGGCACACACCCAAACTCACAAACTGCTGTGCTGACAGGAAGTTTGGGTTATTGGCCCTTGTTCACGTTTAAAATATGACTGTTTCTCCTCAAAGCTCCTGTGATGTTGTATAGCTTGTGTGTCGATACAGCTGTCCTCTTTTTTGTGGACAGTTTCATTCCTTGCCTTTTTAATCACTCTGGCATTGTTTGACTTGTGTTCATGTGAGCTTCTGCAGTAAACGTGGCCCTTAAGGGCAGCTGTGATTAAGGGAAATAACAAATATGTATGTGTCTCAGGAGAAAAATCCAGCTGGGGAAAATGCCTCCTTTAAACATCAGCTTCTGCGGGTCATCGTGCGTGTGGCTCAGTATCGTATGCTCCTCACGGGTGAGCCAAATTTTAATTAAATCAGGACAAAGCGTCCGTCCTACAGTATTTAGATAATATCTTACTCAACATTGTTGTCTTCTTTACTCTCTGGAGGAATTCATTTCTTTTCTTTCTCTTGCAGATTACTTGAACAATCTCTCCCCAGATTCCAAGGAATATGAAGACACTCAGGGTACAGTAAACATATCACAAGAGCAGGCAGCAGTGTGCACAGAGGCTGCAAAGTTCACACTCTCTCCTACTCACAGGAGAGCTTTGCCAGCTTCTGTTTGTGGCTGTGTGTTTAGAAAGAATTTATTCGTGCTCATTTGGCATGTAGAAATGGTCAAGAGAGAGCCAATTTAGATTTCTTTGTTTTTGGTGGTAACCCACCGAGGAGTCATTCGAAGTATTTTCTGCCTGAAGACAGTAATGTGTAATTCATGAGAAGGCACGTTGAAGCAACACTATCTCTTGCTGTATCTCCCATAAGGGAGCCACCTAGTCCAAACATGCAGACACTTCCAGACTCCTAACTTAATCACTTTGCACACAGAAGCAAGGAAAAAAGATCTCAGGAGTTATACAAACCTTTAATGTGATTGTGGTCGTGACTGAAACGAAATAAATCCAGTTCAGCTTTATTTATGCCAAGTCACAATAGTACTGACACCTTAACTTTATGATATTGTAGAAAGAAACCAAACAATCCTCTCTGACGTCTCTACCCTGATCCCTCTGTCTGTGTTTGTTTTACTCAGCTGCCGTAGTAATCATGTCTGACATCGCAGATCAAGTGAATGACAGCCTAAAACACGGGGTAAGGGTCACACGTTAACTCTTGTACACACAACACCACCTGTGATGCAGAATCACACTTTTTAAAAAATCTTATTAAGAGCACACACACACAAATGCAACATTCATACAGGAGTACAATCAATGATACTGGTTTATAGACCTAGTTGAGAAGGAAAGTTCACTGCTCCCTTATTAATAGTGTCACTTTTCAATGTGAATGCATTATTAAATGCACACATTTAATAATGCATTCAACCCAAGATATCATCAAAATCACACTGTTTAAACAGTTCTCCTCTTTCTCATGTTGGAATATGAACAAATATCATTTAATCCTTTCTTATTGTCATGAAGACATTTTGCAGCCACACTAAACTGAGACATATTTGGTGATTCCCAACCTTTCCAGCTTTTGGAAGGAAAAATCTGATATTTTCAGTCAGAAGCAAATAAGCTAAAATTTCAGGAAATCCCCCCCAAAAGAAATAAAACACGTTGTGTAGTATATATTTGTTTATTTCTTCTAATCTACATCTACTTTATCCTTTTACCCTTTGTGAACCGTCTGAAAATACCTGAAAGTGCAACAACTGCTGGATGTACTGACAGGAAACTGGGCACACTCTTCCCCACTTTTAAAAGCTGCAGCTGCGCTTTGAGAGTGAAATCTTAAATCAAACATTCATAGTAATAAGAGTCATAAGTAGAGACTCAAATCAGCATCCAGCTACAACTGTGTAGTTGGAGTCACATGTCTGGCATAATGACATTTTTGATTGGGCATGGTCTAAAGCAGGGGTGTCAAACTCAAATACACAGTGGGCCAAAATTCAAAACTGGAACAAGGTCGTGGGCTAACATTAATATTTATTGAAAAACAAATCTTCCTCCAGATTTAAGAATGAATCTCTTCTTATGGACTCAAACAAGTTTTGCTGAAAAACTGAATATGGAACAAGCAAAGCTTAATACTAAACAATATATATATTAGCTGTATAATACCAGTAGGCCAGCTCTAATAATAATTTGGTATGGCTTCGCGGGCCAAATGTAGTTAGGCTGCGGGCCAAATTTGGCCCGCGGGCCAGAGTTTGACACCTATGGTCTAAAGCGAAACATATATGGTATGTTTGTCTGATTTAAGAGATAGCTCCACTCTGGAGTCAGACAAAATATAAAAATATCTTGATGTTGTCAGGAAAATGACGATAATGCCCTTTCATCCATCCGTCTCTTATTTTGGCGTCTCACCCCTCTCCTTTCTTTCTGTCTCTCAGGAGAACTTGTTGCGTCTGGTCAACATAGAGTACAGTGTTCGTGGCCAGCGGGACTTGCTTCAGCCTGGCAGGGTATGTGTCTGATAACAGTATTGTTTCTGCTTAAAGCTTGCCAGCCCACCCTGTCTGTGTTGCACCACTCCTTGCTGCCCTTTACACAATCATTCAGCTGGGAATCCCCACACCGCCTGGTTAAATAACATTAATTACCGTAGATGCCCTCTTTGTGTCAGGATTTGATGAGTTGTGAAATGCTTGGTTTGATTAAATCATGTTTGCTTTGTTTTTTTTAACCGTCAGATTTTTGTGAAGGAGGGCACGCTGATGAAGGTCAGCAGGAAGAGTCGACAGCCCCGCCATCTGTTTTTGGTAAATGTTGTTTCCTGTTTGCAGGACATTGGTATTAAAGACCCATGTACCAGTCTCTTATTATACTAACTTTTTAAGATATGTGTGCTATTTGCTTAATTAGAACTTCTTATTTTTATTAAATGTGTAAAATGTAGAGTGAGGCATTTTCTGTCTGGTCTATTTCCATGTCCAGACTGAGCTATTAAGAGCAGGGTTTCCTGACAGGATGTTTCTGAATGCTGGCTTCCTGAGCCAGTTCTTTACTGACAGCACAGGGAAGGTCAACAAGAGCTCCTTAAAAACTGAGCGATCCATGTAGAGTTTTACAAGGCTAATTGTGTTTGGTAAATATTAGACTAGCATGCGTTTAGCTCCTTCAGTTGATCCTTATTAAGTTCATGCGATATGATGATAAAGAAGTAGAGAAGGATGTCATTGATGAAACAGAAAGCGTAAACTTAGTAACCACCTTAATACAATTGCTCTGTTTATTTACTCTAAAAATTCAGTTTGAAAAATCAATACAAAGATATGAAATATGAAATACTGCAATCAAGAGAGGTTGGGAAATTAAACGCCTTCGCATATTATCCATAGAGCATGACCGAGGTGGATTGTTTTTCCCTCCTGTGGTGTTTTTGAAATTTGTGGTCTGAGCTCGACACTAAAAAAACCCTCGTAAATGTCTCTTCTGGAGGAATATTGATAATCATCACAGCATAACTTTTATTTCCAAGCTTATTGGGATTAATGTTGGGGAGAGCATAATAAAACAAGACTGCAGGAGCTGGCAGTTTCCTCAAAGACGGTACTAAAATGCAGAGGGACAGTAAATAAAATTATGTACTGGAAAAATAATAAAAACTTTAATGATGCAATTTGACACCGACTTTGATAACCGTTGTCTCAAATATCTCACATATGTATAATCATAAACATTTATAAGTAGGAGTTATCAATTCACAGATCCCCTGCAGACATGAAATAATAATCTGCATATTTTTATTGGTTGTCTCACAACTTTAATCCTGGATTTCCTCATTGAAAAATTTGGTATTTCAAACTGCTGGATATTGTTTCATAAAAAAACACATTGGAAGCACAGGCAAACTTTCCCTGTTAGGAGATGAATCTAAAAACGATCTTCTACTGTCAAACTATGCATGTACGTTGGTGTTCTCATTGGAGGGCAAACATACAGGGGACATGACGCATGAGACGCAACCTACATAGAGGGTGACTGCACAGTTTTATTTACCATGTTTCAAATTAACCGATAAGTTCCTAATGAAGTGAAAATCGATTATTGGTTTCTTTTAGAAAAGGGTCTGATTGTGTTTTCATGCATGAGAAATTATTGTTTGTAAGCATTCAAATACACTGTGACTGTTTTTACTTTGTGCAAGAAAACGGCTGATAATTAAAAGGAAAAAAAAAATCCTGTTCTTTTTAAAATGTGAACACGGTGGTCAAGTTTTGCATTAGAGTGACGCCTACTGGAGAAAAGCTGCATATACATGAACGATGAACTGCTCAGCTGACTGTTTTAACTGCTGACTATTGTTTTTATGCTTCTAACAAAGCCTTTCATCTACACTCACTAACTGTGTCTCATGTCTGCCTGTTGTCAGATGAATGACGTGCTTCTTTACACCTACCCTCAGCAGGATGGCAAATATAGACTGAAAAACACTTTGCCCCTCACTGGACTGAAGGTCAGTCTTAAGATTAGAGTCAGTAATGCTCAATCGCCAGCTTACATGCAAGTTACATCCATAAAAGCACATGGATATTTCAAGAATGTGTTTGAATTTCTTGTACGTTTTTTCTTCATGTCTGGATGTCTGATCTTGAATGATTGCTCAGGTCAGTAAACCCATTATTGAAAATGTCCAAAATGCACTGAAGATAGAGGCAGCAGACATCTCCATCACTTTGTCTGCAAGGTGGGTCACAATATAGAGCATCCTGTAAAAATGATCGATAATATCTGTGGTACTGATGGTGGTGGAAAAAAAACAATGATTTTGCTACCAAAGAAGTCTAAAACCTTTGAAACTAAAGAGATGAAAGTGGATACTATCACATTAGGTGTCTAGTTGAATTGAAGCTTGTTTTGAGCTTGTCTGTATATTTTGCAGTTCCTTTTTTGAAAGAGAGGACTGGTTTTACACTCTTAATCGCGCTGTGACTGAGCATATGAGAGGCTCTGTGACATTCAGCAGTTGCTCTGGAGAGGTGAGCAAACCCTGCTTCCAAACAACTGTGTTAATACTTTACTGATATTTCTTCAGTCATGCTTAACCGCACCAACCACAATGAGACAGATATATCTGTGTGCTTCTGTGTGTGTGTGTGCCAGGCCAGAGATCGCCTCCGGCTGACTCTAGGAGAGAAGGCTCCCACACTTGTTCCCGTCTCACAAGTGATGATGTGCATGAACTGCACCTCGGATTTTAGTCTCACTCTTCGCAGACACCACTGCCACGGCTGTGGACGGGTGAGCCACATACAAATAAAACACTGAGCTATAAGATAGTTTAAAATCTACAGTTTAGACAGGATGCAGCAAACTGTAGCTTTCGCAAGTGTTAATCGTCATTAGAGCTTGTTTTAATGCGCTTTGTGGTTCCTTCGTATATTTGTGTCACAGATTGTTTGTCGGAGCTGCTCCAGGAACAGATACCCTCTGAAGTACATGAAGGATCGCATGGCCAAAGTGTGCGATCACTGTTACAATGAGCTAAAGAAGAGAGGTGAGAAAAATGTGCTCAAATACATTTGAATATCATATATTAAGAATTTCAAACTCAGTTTACATCATGAGTCACATGCAGCCGACTTTGACCTCAAATGGATTAGAACAGTGAAGCCCCCCCCCCTTTTTTTTTAAGTATAAAGAAGTTTAATCACACATTAAATCCCTCAGTTATCTATATATAAGAAAAAGAAGTGCTATTTCAAAAACATGTCCCAGTTTCTCTACATGACAAAGAAATACTTACATTGAAATGTACTTTAATACTTTCTGTTGTAGTTAAGTGAATAATGTGAAACATTTCTTTCATTTAAATGTTCACCTATTACTTGATTACTGTGGTGTAGTACGAATGCCCCCATAGGGGCTGTAAAACTTCTGAAAATACAGTTAAAAGTAGAAAATCAATCGAACATGTGACGGTGAGGATTGGAGTCTTTGGCAGGCCGCTTTGGGGCACTGAGCCATATGTTTGACAACCATCTCCTTTGTCTTCACCTGTACATGCAGGTCCTTTTGATTAGTTAAGTTTATGCTCGCACTGAGTGTGAGTGGAGTCAAACAGAGCTGGAAGATTAAAATGTTTATTTTACCAAAGGTACAATACTGGGCAAGAGTCTTGAGTCGCCCCTCCTTTCTTTATATTTTGCCAGAAGATCTGAAATAGATGCATTGATTTAGTGAAACGTGTGCAAACAAACAGGAAAATACAGGGAAATATGTACCTTATAATATTGTTTAAAACTGCTGGTTCATCCCTTCAGTTAGGTGTCTTTGTATGCTTAAATGATTCATAGGTCAGTAAACAAACAAACAACTTAACAAATTCTCTCAAAAATGGGCAAGAACGTGGATGGGACTGAGTAAAAAGCTGCCAACATCCAAAGAACTTTGAAAGACTGTGAGAAAGCCTGGAGAGCTAACCCCTAGCTCAAAACCACGACAAAAAACAAAAAATCAAGAAAGTCTGGCTCCTCTGGAAGTCTGGAAGCAAAATATAAAGAAATGAAGCTCAGGACCTTTGAAATGTGTATTCGGAAAAGACAGGAAGTTGTACTATTGGAAAATAAAATAAACAATCTAAATTAAAGATGAAACTCCTGGGCTGCTATTATGTACAACAGCTTTTTTACTGTCAGCTGCACCACGGTACAGTTACCTGTTACAGGTAAGTGGTCAGACAAAATAATAAATGTGATTGTGTTATCATTGCATTAGTATATTACTTGAATTCACACAGTTGTTACTGTGCAGTTTTCATCGTTATTCGTGCACGTCTTCATAGTCACAACAAATATGCCTGTGCTGTGAGTTCTCATTTGATTGGGTTGTAGCAGCTGTCCTTCACGCTGGTTGAAAGAGTGTGGGCTCTCTCCACAGGCGGAGATGCTGCTGTGATGTCAGGGCAGACGAGCCCTCGGTCAAACCGCTCCAGTCGTCCGCTCTCCACCGTGTTCCAGAACATTCATCCTCCCAATATTTGGAGACATCGGAAAGGCACTGCATCCTTCACACAGGTAAATTCAACAGAGTCTGTGCATTATGAAGGTTAATGAATCGCTGGTAATGAAGTGACAGCTATGCCATTTTATTAAGTAAAACTGTCATTGTTACACAGGTGACAGTGTCGGAGGAGGGCTCAATCAGTGGCAGTCTACAGCGAAGCAAGAAGAGCAAAAGGAACTGGAAGAGACTGTGGTTCCTCCTAAAAGACAAGGTGCTTTACACCTACAGAGCCCAAGAGGTGAGGGGAAATATGCACTCCCCTTTAACCTAAACCACACATATTTTACACCTATACAGACTGCAATGGCGAGGTTTAATAACAAAGTGTTGTATGTTATAACCTGTTTAGTTTCCTCTGATTTATCTTCCATCTGCAGGAGAAGGTAGCGTCAGAGAGTTTACCTCTGTTGGGTTTCACAGTGAGGCTGCCTGACAAGCAGAGGGGAGATGAAGAGGCTAATGTCTTCCAGCTGTACCACAAAAACACTTTGTACTACACTTTCAAAGCTGAAGATAACAACACAGCCCAGAGGTGAGAAGCACATTTACCTGATAGCCCATAAAATGGAAAGAGGCTTAGCTCTTAGCCTGACTCAGTTTGAAACACAACAAGCATTACTGCTGTATGGATGTTGATCTTGGGAACTCACAATGTCTTTGCCAGTAAAAATAACTAAATGATGGCTTCGCATTGACGGGTTGTTGCTTTCTGGGAGAACAACTTGACCTTAACCCACAGACCATCTACAGCAATTCTTCAACTCAGTTTAAGCATGAATAGCACCAAATTTGGGGAGAAAACAGAAAAGCTACCATCCTTGGCCAAGATAGACTAATATTAAAAACTGAGATATAAGACATAAAATTAGCTCAGTGAATAACGTAGCCACCCGATAGCCCTGGTTATTGTTAGGTGGTGCAGACTAAAATGACTCTTTTCTGATCTAAAATCTTTTCCTTGTGCAGATGGGCAAACGCCATGGAGGAAGCCACAGTTTTATAGAATAAGCTGAAAGAAAAGTCTGCCTTTCTCTTTCTACACACTTGCGCCCCTCAAAAAAACTTCTGACTGTGAAACCACAGCGAAGAGGAACAAACACTGTTTTATTACTGCAGGTTTACAAGTTATAACTTGCCAGCTGGACTGAAGAAAAGAAGACATTGTGTTCTTTGAGAAGGGACATGATCACCTACTTTGTCAACCTCCAAGTGTTCCCTGCCTGCTGGTAGAGCAGGTGTGATGCTGAGAACCACGAGATGCACTGGCCCAGATACCTGACAGTGTGGAACATTACAATGATGTGACCTGTATTTCCCCCAGCAGCTGATCAGCGTCACTCCTCCAAATTGTGGTGAAATGCTGTCGATTATTTCCAAGTTTTATTACTAACAATATTTTGAATATGTTGAATACTTCAGAAGAGGCTGAAACGATAATAACACCTGTCAGCTTAACTCAGAAATGGCCTCATCTTTAGTCAAACATGCATTATTTATGCCTTAATTTCAACATTTGTTCTTGCACTGGATCTCCATAAATATGCTCTGAAGCACAGGCTGCATCAAATAGGGAGTAACTTTATATGTATAATAGTGTCTATTGCTTTGCCATGTACTGTATTGTGGAGATGAACGTGAATAAGTAGTTTATATGCCTTTTGCACTGATTTGAAAAAGAAATGATTGTACAAATGAGTGTCATTCATTACTGGGACCAAAAGGTTCAACTACTGTACTTAATATACTAGCTACTGGGAAAATGTGGAAAACTATGTCTTTAACATTTTAAATCCCTATAATAAGTATATTATAAATCCATGTTTGTATAAGACTCACTGAGCTGGAGCGGATCTGCAGACGTGGACTGAAACATGAATCACTGATTGCACTGATCTACATAATCAGTGTTTTGGACTTTGTACTGTACTAGATGTTTTCTTATGTTTATTTACAAGACAATAATTTTAAAACAAAGTAAAAGATACTATATGATCATACAAAGAGTCAGTGTCTGTGCTTTCTCTTCATTCTGCTCGTGTCCTCTAGATGGCAGGTGGACTATATTTTAAAGCAGGTGGCAGGCTGTCATTGATTTTCTGTTACCGTGTCCTTGCTCGTGGTTTACAACACATACTTTAGATTAAATGAGGAAAAATTCAACATGCAGCAGCTTCTAAATAAACCTAAAGGTGCCTGGGCTGACAAATAGTCCATGTGACGCTTGTTCCGAGACCAAGCTGGTCAGTTTTTCAGCTCACGTGCAGAGCTTCTCGGGAAGACACAGTGGGACTAAGTGATACACAGACCAGTGTGCTGTTGGGCCAAAGACAGGCCAGGCCTGTTCTGCTTCTCATCTACCCCTGAGGCTTCCTGACCCAGAATAATATCAGGCAGAAAGTTTGCTTTCTGGGGCTACTGAAAAGTTGCAGACACCTCGTCCTACATAAAGGAGAGACCATTCATCACTGTGTTCTTCCTCTCTAGCCCCAGTTCTGCTTTCTCCCTACTCTGTTTGCTTTCATCACATATCTTCAATTGGAACTTCTCTGCCTACGTTGCATAGCAGTTGCCAGATGCCACAAGGAAAGCAGGGTACAAACCTAGTTTACCTAAATGTAGAACTTCTCTGTCAGCTTCCAAATGCAAATTTAGTGTGTCCGTATTTAAAATACTTCCCCTTAACTTTTTTTCCTTCTTCTAAAAACAGGAACTCATTGCAAGGGCATATATTAGGGCATATATGACTAGAACAGGTATATCCGGTGGCACTTTTAATGATTATTTATGTGCTAGTTAAGAAGCACAAAAAGAAAGCCTTCTGTGTGCTTGACGTGTCTTTTTCAGTGAGGCAGGAATGGTGTCATAATCCGGTCTTACTTCCACATTGCTGCAGGCGGGAGCAATGCAGAGTGAAGCAAATAATCAATCGTACACACAGCCTACTCAATAAGGTCAGATGCATGCAGCTCTGTTATATGTGGTCTGTTACCATTAACAACTGATGCTACGGAGCCGCTTGAAATCTATTCTGAGGTGAGCTTCCTTACCTGTGGCTTTTTACTCACAACGCACCAACAGCACACACTCGACTTTATTTAACGACAAACTCACACTGACACGCTCGGACCGCCAGTCTTTGTCTGAGAAGGGAATGCAGCGTTTGCATTGATGTCGTGAGCTACAACAGGATAGCTTCTCATCTTTCATAGTGCTGTGTGGGCAGCATTGCCTCAGGGGAAAGGAAAAGAGTTTATTACGCAAGAGCTGGATGTTTAATAAAAAGAAAGACTCCGTCCCCTTGACATTGGCTTGACATTTCTGGGTTTGCACCTTGTGTTTCTCGTTCTCACTCAGAGATGGGGAGAGGAAGTGGAGAAAAGAAAAGATACAGAGAGGCTGGAAGAATAGAGGGACTCACTCTTATGTCCCACTTTGCAAACTCTTTGCAGCCTACACTGCCAAGTCAATGTTACACCTATTCCACCTCCCCTAAAGCTTTAAATAGCCCGCTTTCCCTCAAAAGGACAAACCAGAGAGAAACACACAGCCTTCAGCACACTCTGCACCTCCGACTGAACATACATTATTCCTGCTGCCTAAACGGGTAGTCTGCATTGTGCCTTCTGTTCTCTGGTGATCAGTGTATCATAAACATTTAGAAAGAGATAATTAAACATATGTCAGCAGGACCAGCAGCCAACAATAAAAGGCTTGGAGATATGACATCTCAGAGGAGGCTTTTGCAAACTCCAAACACTTTAAAAAATGCTTGTTAATTGGGGAACAAGCCTTAAAACCGGGGTAAAGAAAAGTAAATTAAAAAAACGAAAACAAAACCCAGAACTTCAAATTAAAAGGGAACCTGGTTTGTGTGTTTTTTAATTACCGTAGAATCACTTTATTTGAACCATTTTAATTAATAAAAATAAGGAAAAGCCTGATAGGTTAAAGAGTGTGACGACTGGGGAACAAATAGATTTTCAAAGCAAACAAATAATACCTTTCAAATCTATGGAGCTCACTAACAAGAATCTTGTTTCTAGTTGAAAATGCAGAAGTGAAAAGGTAACCTTGTCAACAAACATCACAATGTTTTACCCTCATGCCCTTCATCCAGACGTGAAGGCATTATTTTTTCTTTTTGTGCACTGCGCTTCAGGTGTAAAAACATCAAGTTGTAGTTTGCTTGGAGTTTATTTAGAAGACCATGGGAATCAAACATAAGCTTCGGTGGCCCAAATAGGACTGGGCCAACACTCCACTGAACTGAATTTGTGCTTTTAATAGTATTTTTTTTTATATTTTTTATAAATAATGCAACAGTTTTCCAAACAATTAATTGCCAGTGACAGATAAATTCTTGTTTTTCACTAAATGTAAATGGCTGAGCAATGAGTAATTTTAAAATGTAAGCCCAAAGAGTAGCAGATTTCTTTCATTTACTACAGTACCATATCTGCATTATGCAGAAAAACTAAGACATACTGGTCAAATTTCACTTATTTTTCTGATATTAAGATATTTCAGGGAGCAGATGTGTAGGTAAAATTCATTACACTGACAGAAAGCAGAGTTTCACTGGTCCAACCCAGATGGTGAATTTTGGGTTGTATGAATCAGACATCTCTGTAACAGACAATATATTAGCTGGAGGAAATTGCAACCAACACAGAGTTCAAGCACCCGCTGGTTTATTCTATATAGCCTCCATAAAAACGATGAAGCACTGCTTTTCCACTTTGTTTTTGTACAGATTTAATAACATTAACTGTGTTAATTCACAAAGTCAAGTTGTGGTGGAGTTTCCGCCACAAAAGCAAGAAAGCTGATGTTACACACTTATCCCTTAAACATGGGAAACGATCTGTTTATCCTAATACTTGTAAATGGAAATGCTCTAAATGTCTTTTCCACAGAGCAATCGGGAGATGCTGCAGTGTCTCTCTAGCATTATGCATGAAACTAATTCATCACACAGTCTTTATCTGCAACTGTCAGGCACCCCCAAATTTTTTTCTTCCTATTTTATAGCTGATGCTATTCTGCTTAAATCAGCAGTTGTGATGTGCCTTTTTACATTTGATTTTTTGAATTGTACAAAATAGAGAAAATAATATTTTCTAAATTTAAAATTCAAATGTATCCTCTATTTACAGCAACAAAAGAAGCAGCTTTGAATAACCTGACGGCCAAAATAATTTAAAAAAAAAAAGTCTTACACCTGTAGTTGACCATAATAAACATTTAAATAATAAACTCACAACTGAGTATGCACTAAAACCCATGAAAGAAACCTCAGCTTCAAATGACGAAGCCTCTTCCTTAGCTTCCTAGCCCACAGAGCCACATAGCCATATGCATCATCTGCATGCATAAGGAGTTTCTATGTAGATGATCATTCTCTCTTCCATCTCTGCAGGCTCAATTTAACATCCGCCTGTTCTCCAGCCTATGAATCCCACTGGTGGATCATCACAGTGTGTGTATGTGTGCATGCGTGTGCTGAAAAAAGAACCGAATAACAGGGTTTCTTGAGCTTTGAGGGTGCCTCAGTGAGAGTCAGAAGAGTCGGTGAGCATTGAAGTCTTTAGTGCACACACCTAGTCTGCAGACTTCCTGTGTCTACCATGAGTCAGAATCTGCTTGTTATGTAAATCCACAGAGAAGTGAGGGGGACACCGGCACACCTGTGCCCTGCCAGCCTGCTCCTGTCCAGGTTTTTTTCCCTTCCCTTTTGACACAGAGCAGCAATTACTTATTGCCCCCAGTCATTGAACTATGACTCATCCTGGAGGAATTAGGCCCTCAATCAGCCAGTATGTTCTATAGCTGCCTCTAATCAGATGACGATGAATACCAAGTTGGGCTTAACCCCCCCTTACTTGTGCTGACATACAATTATTTAGATCTATGTGTGCGTGTGTGGGGGTGAACACAGGCATGAAACAAATAAAGAGTGTGGATAATCTAGAGTGCCTGTTTAGAACAAGAAAAGATCCTTCTTGGTACCGGAGCCAAATCTGCCACCTCCTCACCAGCAAAACCTAGCGCAAACCTCAAAACTACCCCCGCAGCCTACAGTCCCAGCCACGTGACCCCACCCCCTGCCACACAAACACTTCACGTGGAAAAAAAAGACTCTTCCCCCACATACTGTAATCTAGGGCATACTCACCAGCAATGCGGATCTTTATGCACAGTTATAATGTGTTGGGTCGCTTTTTCATATTTATAACTCATATAGCCTCATATATGATCAACAGGTCTGCTGTGACGAACACGCCCGTTAACTTCAAACAGGCTTACATGTCAAGTGACACGCGTGACTGAAAAGTGATAGACTGTGTGTGTATTTGCCTGCATCTGTGCTGTGTTTGTGTGTGTTAAGGGAATACTCCCACCCCTGAGGGGGGAGAAAAAAAAAGAAAAAAAGTATTATGGTAAGTGGCACGGCCCTAAATTCAATGAGGGCAGCTAAGTGTACAGTGCCCCGCCACCGCTTCACAGACTACCCTGTGTGAGTCTGTGTGTCTGAAAGAGAGAGAGAGAGGGGGAGTGAGTGTGTGTGTGTGTCTGTGTGTGTGTGTGTGTTTGTGTGCATACCAGGTAAACGTCACAGCTTGCAAAGAAAGCCCCTGCGCTGCGAGCGCGCGCCACACTTCCTCAATCGACGGAATCACAGAGAGAAAAAAAACACTAGAGGAAGAAAAAGAGCAACTTTCGTCGAGAACAACCGCCTGGTTTGCAGGACAAGGTGAGTCTGCCATTACAATCCTTTTCAGGCTTCAGTCGAGTGGGTTTTTAGTAGCAGAGTACGGGTTTTACGTCTAAACTTTACAGAAAGTTACAGAAAACAGTACCGCTTCGTCTGCTTCTTTCATCCTTTGGAAAACCTCACTGTGAGGGTGAGGCGAGTAACGCTAAACCCTGGCTAACTGGTTACAGTTTTTCTTCCTCGCTGAAAGCGTTAGCTGTTGTAGCGCAGTGAAAGTTTAGCCAGACACGTTTCATTTCTATGAAAAGTCAACAAGGCAGCTGGCACTACACAGCTGTTTTGGTTAAAATAATAACCCCTGACAACTTTTCCGAGTAGCGACTGGAGCTGCTTCAGTGAAACAGTGCACAGGAATCCGTGACCCCGTCACACTTGCTGACGCTACGGGGTCACAAAAGGTACTGACAGGTGAATTATCGCGACCTACTGATCTATACCCACCACCCCTTTGGACTGGAACATCTGCAAGCATCTGCGGCCCTGTCTTAACACAGTCGGGTTGCCAGTAACTGCATGCAGTATGTCGGTAATTCTGCTTATGTGGAATCCGTTAAGTGACAGAATATCACCAGGGATGAGGAGGAATGTGAGCAGGTTGGACAGCAAGGATGGAGGAGTAAAGATAAAAAGAAGAAAAGGGAGAAAAGGGAGAAGGAACAGTTATTTACTTGTCATTAAGACAATCTGGCTGCAAGCTGCTGTCTGAGTCAGACGTGAGGTGACATCTGCGTTCAGCCAACTGACAATCGACCACATCCTTTAGAGAATAAAGAGAGAATCAGATGCACTGACTGATTCTCGGTGAATGTGACCGTCAGAGTTTAGTTTTTCATTATGCGCAAGACTCAAATCTAGATAGGACCTGTGTCAACCTCAGCAATGGTTTAGGTGTTCTGCGCGATCACATGAGGCGTTCAAAAGTGTTTATGAGGGGGTAATTACGTCGAGGAAGAAAGGCTCTTTTCCATACCACGATGAAACACAGTCAGGCTCTCAGAATCAGGTATTATGTTACCATTTCAGTCAGTAAAAGCGATGTTAGTATTCTTCTATGTGGAAGAAAATTAAAATTTTAATTGAACTTTAAATTAAGCAAAGGTTCAGAGGAGAGTACAGCCATCAAATTATGTTTCAGTGCTCAGGGGTTTATTTTTTGTAATGATTTTACCACATTGCCTTTGTGAATGAACAGCGTGTAATGGTTTTTGATACAATTATTAAGCAATAATAACAGAAATCAGTCACTGTGTGGTTTGTTAGGTCAGACATTAGGAAGTAGACAACATAAAGTTGAATAACAAGCTTCTAGAGGATGTTTACCAGTTACAGTATGCTGGGGAGGTAACTAGACAGGACAATTTGAAACTGCTCACAGCTGGTTGGGAAATCAATCACTATTGGCCTGAAACACACAGCATGCCTGCTGTTGATTAACTCCCAAAAGCCCTGGCATCACAGCTCCCAGCAGCAGTACGTGAGTGAAAATGGTTGCATGCTTTTTTACTTGCCTGCATCTTTTATTCCGTCTTACTTTTCTGAGTCTGAGTGTAGGCGGTTACAGTTTCAGGCTTGTGATAGCAGCTAGGCTTTCTTTGGAGCACAGCATGCATTTGGATCAGTGACATGTTGAGACTAGCTCTGACTTTGTAGTGCTAGGAAACACCTCTGGTGTTGCAGCTGCAACCTGTCAGAAACTGCACGCATAGTGATAAGGAACCAAACAAATGTGACTTTGTGCTCACATTTTAAATGTGTATCAGTGGCAATAAGAAAATAATAATTAAAGACTCCATGGGTGTAACAGTTAACAGGAGTTACCTAATGTATTGCACATACTGAAACTAGTGGTGTTTGGGTTGTTATAGAGAAAAGTTGTGGCACTGTCTGCAACACTTGTGGAGTTATGCAAGCAGCAAATCATGCGTGAGGTAACAAGCACCCAGCACAAAGGGGGACATTGATCGCTCATTATGTGTCACCACTGGAATTTCACTTCTAATGCAAAAGAAATCCAGTTATTCAGGTATTTCCTCTGTAGGTAAAAAAGTGAATGATTTTTTTCTCTTCAGTTAGGAAAAATATGGAAAATATATACATGACATAAAATTCAGGTCATGTACTAAATGTGTGCGTACCTTGCTTCCAACAAGCAGTCATTTGGAGTAATAGCCAGTCCACCATAAAAAATTGAGTCAGAGTAAATCTTGCAGTGAGAGAAAGCAAAATACAAATTTGTGCTGCAGCCAGAGGCAAATTTTGCTCATTGCAGGTGTCTCGCTTAGTGACAGGAAATTCTCAAATACCAGTAAAAAGACCGCTTATCTTATCTTCTGTCTTTTGTTTTTGTTTGGGGTCAAAATGCTCAGATAGAACGTAGCACTATTGCTTGACATTTTGCAATATTTTGAGACAATGCGATGATGCACTTTAACAGTAATAAATTTGTGGTTGTTCTTGTCTGAGAACAGGCGATCCTGGTACTTGTCACCATGGCTCCTTTCTTGAGGATTGCCTTTAACTCGTACGACCTGGGTATCCTGCCTCCTCTGACTGACCCACCCTTCTGTGCTATCAAGATGAAGGAAGCCTTGACAACTGGTGAGATCATTTTTTTGTCTTTTGCAGAAGTCTCTACTTCTGCTTAAACAAAAAACACAAATTATGTTATCTTATTTTGTTTAAATTGAAAACATGCCAAAAATATTTTTTCTACTTCCTCTATCTGCCCACCTGCTTCTCAGAAAGAGGGAAGACCCTGGTTCAGCGTAAACCCACCATGTACCCAGCCTGGAAGTCCACTTTTGATGCACACATCTATGAAGGTCGTGTGCTCGAGGTACTGCTGATGAAGACAGCGGAGGAGCCGCTGGCTGAAGTGTCTGTCGGTGTGTCTGTCCTTGCTGAGCGCTGCAAGAAAGCCAACGGGCGTGCTGAATTCTGGGTAAGTCATTACACACTGTCCTTTGTCTTTAAGAGCAAAATGTCAGGATCCTGTTTAACTGTACTTATATTTTGTGTTCAGGTGGATCTCCATCCTTCAGGAAAAGTAATGATGGCAGTGCAGTATTTTCTGGAGGATGCAGATGCAGGTGAGATTAAATTACTTTATATTTTTATATTTTTTATTTTTATTTTCTCTTCTATGCACTTCCTTTTATTTAAGTATGTTTTGCAGCCCCTTCAAAGACAGTTAGAGGGGTATCCCCCTCACCCACACCAGTCATCTAACTTGGTTTTCAGCTGCTAATTTAATGTAGTCCTTACACACACTTTAACGTGTGATTCCCTACTACAATCATAAGGCTATCAGTCTGTAACAAATCTGTAATATGACCTCTCTTTTTCTGTCACAGTGTTGTATATGACTGACTTGTTTTTCTCTCTTTATTTGGAAGAGAGCAAGCAGCCTGTGAAGGAGGAAGCTCCTACTCTGAACCGTAGACGCGGGGCCATAAAGCAGGCCAAAATACACTTCATCAAGAACCATGAGTTCATTGCAACTTTCTTCAGACAGCCCACTTTCTGCTCTGTGTGCAGAGAATTTGTCTGGTCAGTGCCCGTCTAACACTTTCATCAAATTAGGAAACAGGATATTGAGAATCTAGTGTTCAGGAACTTGTGGATATTTAGTATTAGCAGACTTATTTCTGATTAAGACTGTAATTCTTTTTCTAGATCACTGTTTTGTATGTGACACTTTTAATGTGAACAGTTCCTGGAAATATGAGCTCTCTAATTAAAAAAGAAGTGAGGACAATCCCTATCAAACTATGTCAGCATAGTTTGGCAGAAACTCTCAATAACTATTTTTGTTTGCCAGACCATGACCCAAGACTTTGATGACCCATTTTCTTGATGTTATATATAGAATGCTCATGTTTTCCTTTGAAGACTTTAGTTGTCCAGTTATCTGATATGAAGCACATTTTGATGAAATTGGAAATTTTGTGCAAAAAGATACACAAAACTACATACTTTATTTGGAGCCACATTACAGAAATTTACTATTTTAGGCCTAATATTAGATAAGCCTAACATTATTTTCCCAAATTGATTCTACAGAAGTAAAGTCTAAATATAGTAGGCAGCCTATCTTATCTGACTTCACTTTATCTTATTTCAGATTAGGAAATGATAAATATACACCCCAACATCTCGTTTAAGCCCATTATTGACCACCCGCTGGTACTTTTCCATCTTACTGAGCTCCACACATCCTTGTTACCATTAGCTTTCTCAATGATTGCTGTTGCCACGTTAGTTAAATGAAGTTCAGAAATAAAGTACTACCACTAACCCCTTCCTCACACATCTGTACTTACTCACTCTACTTGATGGAAGAGGGATTGTTAGTGTAGCTCTAAGATTACCCTAAAGGTAGGAGACTTGTGCTTTTGGGAGGTTATGTTACTTGTGTTATGCACTTTAATATTCTTAGGTAGAGTAGCAAATCAGGGCCTGTTCCTATGAAGTGTTTTAACCTTAATGAGACTTAATCACCATCGTTACCACACAGTTAAGATAGAATTTACAAGTTAGAAAGTGTATGCAATGCAGTACCTGTTCCTTATTGCTTTTGAGTGATAAACTGGGAAATCATTCACAAAGCCTGTCTTTGTCTCACACAGGGGACTCAACAAGCAAGGCTATAAATGCAGACGTAAGTGTAATTCATTAAAAAAATCTCAATACATTGTGTTATAGCTAAAACACCAACATAGATGTTCAACACGTTCTCACTCCCAAAGCGTTACATTTTACGCTAGGTGACAAATCGTCTGTATATTACGCTTCCGGCACCCAACACGTCCCTATATTATGAGATCGGAAAAATGAGGAAACATGAGAAAACATGAGAACCGTTTGAAATGAATCTACACATGTACGTTCATTTTACTTAAATTGCTTTAGAAAACACTATCTAATGTCATCAAAGTGCTGGTTAAGGTTCGGGATAAGTTTATGGTTAGGGCTGGAATACATGGCTGGAATGTGTATTACCGGCATTCTACTGGAATTCATCTATAACCAGGCGCGTAGCATAATACACGTTCTTATGCTTTCGCGTTCCTCAGGAATGCCTCGGGACTTAACATATCGTGAGTATATCACATCTCGGGAGTGAGAATGGCTGAGATGTTAAACATAAAAAATGTCTACTTAACCATAAAAGCAAACTGTGAAATGTACATATTCATTTCTTTTACCGTTATGCACTCAAAAATATGCTGATTGCTGAAATATTTCCATGTAATTTTTTTTACAAGGTAAAATGATAGATTTAAAGGAGTCTGGTCAAAAGAAATGTAGTGGACTACCACTTTCCTGCAAGATTAATTATATAAATAAATTTGATTTGACATATTTTCGCTGAATTTTATTCAAAATCACTGCTTTGTGTTTATGAAAGCATGTGTGTGTACAGCTTAAAAACTAAAGTATTAATCTGCTATATCGTTTCTTTTTCTCAGAATGTAATGCAGCCATCCACAAGAAATGTATAGACAAAATCATCGGCAGATGTACTGGTACTGCTGCCAACAGTCGGGATACTGTGGTGTGTAACACACATTTCTTCTGTACACCATGTACTGTTAGTGTTCGCCATATGTGTCCCAATTAGTGCGCAATAGTCAGTTTAGTGTGGGCTTTTTCTTCCTCTGTGATTTACGATTTTGATGTATTCCTCCTTAGCAAATCAACAATGATTCGTTTATCAAATTAAAGTGTATAGTTCGGTCAGGGTTTATTAACACAAAGGCACATACCTGTTAGTTTCCACTTCCAGTGAAGCATTTTTCAATGTCCATCAATATTAGGGGATAATCAAAGTCCAGCTAACCTAGATAGCAGTGACAGGAATGAGCACTGCACCCCCACACATTGTGGGAATAACAAATGGGGTGTGGTCTTAGGGAAATACTTTAAATTCAACTAGCAGGGACAGATCTGGCCCACAAGTTGTAATCTCTGAGAATTTTTTTTACACAGTGCTGTAGTGACTTTTGACACATTGAAGTTAGAGAGGGAAGAAGAAGACAAGGGGGAAAAAAAAGGATGAGGAAGGTGCGCAGGAAAGCTAGATGTTACAGGCCTGTGAGCGTGAGTCCTTTGGTCATACATAGCAATGATGAATCTTCTCCGTGCCCAAAGTTCCAGAAGGAGCGATTTAAAATCGACATGCCGCATCGTTTCAAGATCAACAACTACATGAGTCCCACCTTCTGTGACCACTGTGGAAGCCTTCTGTGGGGTCTGGTCAAGCAAGGCCTGAAGTGTGAAGGTACAGCAGAGACATGATTGACTAGATGGTTACAGGAGCGTGTGCTTCTGTACTCTACAGACTAAAAAAATATTTACGCCTAAAATGTTGACTTTAAGCAACTTAATTAAAAGTAAATTTTCTGTGTATTTTTTACATATAAAACATGTAAAACATTAAATTTAATGGATTTGGTCAAATTAAATTTATTGAAATACATTTAGTTTATCCTAAGCATATTTTCGTTCGATTATTTTAAAAAATAACCCTTCAGTCACTCAAAATTATTGCTTCATATTTATGGGGGCCAAGAAAATTTTTTTTAGTGCAGACTTGTTTTTTCTCTTTGCAGACTGCGCCATGAATGTCCATCACAAGTGTCAGGACAAAGTAGCCAACCTTTGTGGTATCAATCAGAAACTACTAGCCGAAGCCCTCACACAAGTCAGTCAGGTGAGTTCAGTGAGTCATTCAGTGGATTGTATCTTTTGGTATTCAAGTCCACATCAAGATGGATGACATTACAATGAGAAAGAAGTGTGACTCAGGTGTCATTCTACTAACGCGACTTTGCTCTTGGAGATTTTGTGACTCCGAATGATAATGAATAACAAAGATAATGAATAACAAATATAGATAAGCACTTTATTAAATTTTATATAAAAAAGATTATTTAAAAACTGGTTGTTGCTGTTCTGTTTTCTATGTAGTGGCACTTATTTGGATGTTTTCCAGAAATATTAGTAAACATATTAGCAGCAAATTTCTTTATAACTTTATAAACTTTCTGAATAAAATGAATACTTAAACCTTATAACTACATCTCTATATTTTATCATCATTTAAGAAATGAAATAGCATTTAAATTCTTGAAGTATTTACATTATTTATCATAATGTGTAAATGTTTGTTTTGAAAGGATAGAGAAGATTCAAATAGATCTGAAATCAAATCTAGGCACTTAGCTTGCAATGTTGCCAGTACACAGAGATGCTTGTGTTTGTTGGCTCAACAAAACCTAAAACTGGTTATAGAGATAATGGGTGTCATGATAACAGTTATCAACTTTCTTTGTTTACCCAAACTTTCCACTTCAGGCTTCTTACCTGAAGTGGAAAGCCTGAAGTGGAAAGATAACAAGCTGATTAATAATAACTAACTAGCAAAAAAGTATCTTATTTGTTTCACTTGAATGTGAAACTCGAAGTTACTGGTGTGTGTTGACCTAATTTTCCTGCCCTTCTGTGCTAAACGCCTGACTCATTCTGTTCTGTATTTACAGGCCTGTCGGTCAACCCAAAATCTATTTAGTTTTGAAGACAGTTAAAGAGAGAAGAATCAAACAAGTTTTTGACTCAAATGTACCACGGCTGTTAGTCGACCATTGTTAGGAAACAGTTGTTTGAGTTCTTCATGTTTATTTTTTGTTTATGTGTTTATTTTTCTTCCTTTTTTCCATCAGAAATCATCCACTCGCCGTTCAGATCCAAATCTGCCTAATCTCCCGGATATTGGAATCTATGACGAAGTGAATAAACTTGCTGGACTTGAGATCAATGGTGAGTGAGGCTTTATTTGTTGGTGCTTTTTCCTCCAAACATTCAAGCAGAAAGTTAAAGTTCTGTACTGATAGCAAATGCTATGCAAATAAAAACTGCAGAAAATATGCAAAGGTTTGAGATAATTGTGTAAATATGTCATTTCTGTGTGTGGTAATGTATTTGTCCATTAGATGGGTCGACATACGGCAAACTTTGGGAAGGTTCCATCCCACGGGTACCGTCTCGTCTTACCCACTTAACCAAGATCAACATGGACAACTTCATCTTCCACAAAGTCTTAGGAAAAGGCAGTTTTGGAAAGGTACGGAGCAATGACGTCAGTGTGAAACGAACTGTGAGACTGCTGTCTTAAAAACTAGAGAGAAAAAGAGAGAATATAAATAAGTGAACCAACAACACTCAAGTCAACCCATATCAGCTGTCATCATTACAATGGAGGCTGTAGTTCTCTTATAGAACTTATTACATGGACTGTGGGTGGTTCATCAACCAGCGAATTAAAATACTAATACTTCTCTTCTCTTCTCTTCTCTTCTCTTCTCTTCTCTTCTCTTCTCTTCTCTTCTCTTCTCTTCTCTTCTCTTCTCTTCTCTTCT
>NW_005187511.1:140553-182877 GCF_000239375.1 Pundamilia nyererei
TCTTCTCTTCTCTTCTCTTCTCTTCTCTTCTCTTCTCTTCTCTTCTCTTCTCTTCTCTTCTCTTCTCTTCTCTTCTCTTCTCTTCTCTTCTCTTTGTAGGTCCTGCTGGCAGAGCTGAAAGGGCGTGGAGAGTATTTTGCTGTGAAAGCTCTGAAGAAAGATGTAGTGCTTATGGATGATGATGTGGAGTGCACGATGGTAGAGAAAAGAGTCTTGGCTTTAGCCTGGGAAAACCCCTTCCTCACACACCTTTACTCCACCTTTCAGACCAAGGTACTTCCCCTCCATGTCATTAATGACTGTATTTTATTCTGCATCAGTAGTTACATTACATTACATCGTTGTGCCTTTAATAGTAAAAAATGAAATGTTTCTCTAGGAGCATCTGTTCTTTGTGATGGAGTATCTGAATGGAGGTGACTTGATGTTTCACATTCAGGAAAAAGGGCGCTTTGAGCTCTACAGAGCCACGTGAGTTCCACCTGTCACACAGCCATCATGACATACTGTACGTTACTCAGTGGAAACACAATCCCTGCCATCCTTACTCAGTGTTCACATGCTTGTCTAGCTGCCCAGAGACTCACATTTACAGAAGATACTTGTAAAGATCAGCATATGTTTATTGTCTCTTTGTCACTTTTTTAGCCTGCATCTTGTTTTCTTTTATATGATGTATAAAGTCTGAAGGACTGGGGCAATGCTGGCATCTATTAGCTCCTGTTCTTTAGAAGACAGGCCTTGTAAGGAGTGAACAGCTCTTAATGTTTGTGTATGGGGAGATATCAGTTACTACACCCACTTCTCATCACACTATGGGAATCTCTCCAGAGAAAAACAATCGCAAGCTGGTGAAATAAAGCGTTATGAATCCAAAATCTGGTGGCACCTTGACTGCCAACTAAACTTTTACTTTTTTAAATTAAATTACACTTTTACAAACCTGCTGACATTTCTTAGCAAGTGCTAAGGATTCAGAGAGATTAATATGAGAGTAATGATCATGTTATGTGGTGTTTAGAACCGATGAAATTCTTGCTTTTTAGTCAGTTATAAATTTAATTCACTGAGTGCAGAAATCTTTTGAAAAGTAATGTTTTGGCTGAAGATTTTTGACAGAATTTGGCTGTATGTAGCAGAAAAATACAAAGAGTGTACAGTCGGGTTTTAAGACTGAATGCATTCGCTGGATTTTTTTCTTATAAACCACTGAAATGCTTCATGTTCTGCTTTCTAACTGTTGTGCTTAGTCACTGATCTTACATCTCCTGTAGTTAAATCAGCGGCTGTGTCCAGTACCTTTGAGATGACAGGAGTAATTTTGTACTTTGCAAACACTGACACCTGATCCTTTGTTGGCATCCTCTAGAATTCTCCTCACTCAGTGACTGTATTCACTCTGGGTAATTTATCCTCAGTGAGTGAGAGAGAGAGTGGGCTATTTTATTTCCCTACTATTCATTCCTTTACGTGTTTGCATCTTTTTTTATGTTAATGCTTAAAACAAACATGCCTCAACAAGACAGCAGAAATTCTGTGGTTCATAAGACCGAATTTAAGTCAATTCCAGCAAAGCAGTAAATTAATTAAACAAATTTGCTTTAATTTAAATGTATGCTTACAGTCTGTGGTGTTAACCATGCATTGTTTTTGAAGACTGAATGGTAATATCAGTAAGAGCAGCAAGCTCATGCTATGAGCTGTTGCTTTTTTATGCAGTGCACTTTATGTAAGTTAACTTTGGTAGTTTTGCCTATCTTGCTGACAAACAGCATAGCTCCACCATGACTATAACATTGCCTGTTATAGTCATGCTGGAGCAGGTTGGTTGTTTAAACTTAAAAAAAAAAAAAAGAAGCCTGGAAAAGAAGCAATTAAAAAAAATTAAAAGGGTAAAAAAAAGAAGAAGGAAGGAATAAAAAAAAGAACTTTAATATTCTCTGCAGGGAAATTATTTTGTAACAGCTCTAATACTGGCGAGTTGTAAAATCCCACAAGCCTAACACAACACAGGACTACAAGAAATCACTGGGATGCATAGTCCGTAGTCTCAATGCAAGTGTGGATGATGTCACACGGAGTTGCCAGTTTGCTGGAGAGCGCGATGTAAACAACAGCCAATCTGGCATGTGAAAAGTCTGTGGGTATATAGTGTGGAAGTAGCCCCATGTTAAATATGTGGGCTGCAGAAGCGTTCCTTCACAGTAATGTGACAAGGGTGGCACCATCTGTTGTTAATAAAAGTGGCAAATCATCCACATCTTTATTTATTACGCTTGGATTTATTCCTGTTCACCCGAACTGTCTGAAAGCGGTTGATGGTAATCAAAGGATCTGAAATATACCCTGTTGCTATGTCTCTGTAAAACGTAACTGCACACTCATTAGGCTCATTTCCTTGTCAATCTCATTCCATTAACATAATTTCCTGCACTGTTAGAGGTGAGATATGGCTTTGATCCCCTCCTTTCATTTTCTTATCTATCTGTTCCTCCAGTGGCATTTCCTCTTATTTCTGTAGGAATGCTCATTATTGTTGTGAAAAAGACAAAGCAGTATTCTTCCATCAACCTGCACTTCCACTGCCATGCCAGTCAGGAAGTCGTCTAGTACCTGCAATATACATAATCTTCTGGTGACTTATTTATAATAGAATAGTTTCTGTAAACTTGATGACACACAAGATTAATGTGTCTAAACTGTCGTGTTGTATATTGCTGCACAGGCTGTCACAGAATATAAGGCATGTGCTGGATCTGGTTATGCAACATTTTTCCTTTGGCAGTGACTGAACTGCAGAGTCTCAGTTAAGCTCGTTGCCACCACAAAGGCTGCTGCTAACCTGACAAAGACTAGTTTCATGCACCATTTCAACTTTCCTTCAGCTTGCATGCATATCGAGGTGTCCTCTTACAACTGTGTGTTTTTGTTTTGTTCTTCGTGATCCAGGTTGAGACGTTCTTGTACATATGCCTGTACTGTCTGACTCCTATTCTATGAGGACTGCATTTCTAATGATGTTAAGTGAGAGATATTGACAGTCTATTCAGTCCTGTTCAGCAGGTCATTTAGTGTCACTGTGCAGGAACTGGGCTGGAGAGATGGCTTTGTGTGCTCTCCGGACCTGGTTGTTTCACTCGACACAGATGACAAGAGAAGCAGGTCAGCGATAGGCTAATCATTCGGCTCGCAGCAGCTCTTGGGTTTCACATTATGAGAGTGTTATTCACCTGTCTCCTACTCCATACAAATGTCCTCTTCAATAATTCAGGTGTACACTGAAATGAGTCTGCAGTTACACCAGTGTTAAGCCTCCATCTATGTACTGAGATAGCTCCGCACAGGCCTGTAGCTTTCCATCAGAGATGAGTGTCTGATATTTCTGTCTCTGACTCCTTTGTCTTGCCAGGTTCTACTCTGCCGAGATCATTTGTGGTCTTCAGTTTTTACATTCCAAAGGCATCATCTACAGGTCAGAGCACAGAATAGGAATTTCACATGAATATAAAATACACTTAAAAATCTGTTTTCTTTACATTATTTTGTTGTTGTTTTTTAATGCGCCAATGATTTCAGTTGCAAGTGTAATGAGAAAATGAATTTGCAAAGTCTCCAATCTTGTTTAGTTAGGTAATCCCACGCATTTTTGACACTTTTTCCCCCTGAAAGTTTAATTATTATTGTGTGGCATGCATTGAGCAAGGGCTGTTATGAAAACTGTGGACTTGGATGCAGTACAAAAATGTGATTTAAAATTTTTTTAAAAGATTTTGGGAAGAGGAAAATGTAAATGTGTTTATTTGTTACACTGAGAAAACCAGACTCCTGACATTTCAGGACAACACAAAACTAAGATAACTGTTACAAAATGTCTAGTAAATGAACATAGAAACAGTAGACCACTCAATTGGACTGCATATCTCAAAGACCTTTCATATCTCTGCATAATTTTGTTTTTTTTTAATTATAGTGAAATCACCTATAAGTATAGTAAAAATTCAATATCCTCAAAGAAACTCATATAATTACTGCATTTTACAAAACTGCTGCTTTGTGTAGCGAATAGTAGTGTGTAAAAAATCTCACAGTTCAAAGTGCAAATGCATCTGTAATCAAACATTAATCCCCTTAAAAGTTTATTTAACCTTTTATTGTAAGTTGTTATTTGTGTGGTAAATTCTGTTCTAACAAACACAAAATAGTTTTCTAAAACGTTATCATCACAATAACTCATGTTTATATCCTAACTTGGTTCTACTTTTTATTCATTTTCAGGGATCTTAAGTTAGACAATGTGATGCTGGACTGCGATGGGCATATAAAGATTGCTGACTTTGGCATGTGCAAGGAGAATGTATTTGGCGACAATCGCGCCACAACTTTTTGCGGCACTCCTGATTACATCGCTCCAGAGGTGCAGTCTTCTTCCAAAATTCGCTCTTGTGCTGAAATAATCAAATCTGCATTTAAAAACAAAACTTTTAAACGTCTGTCTGGTTTAATTGTTATTTATAATTTTTTGTTTAACTTTAGATTCTGCTGGGACAGAAATACTCATTCTCAGTTGACTGGTGGTCATTTGGGGTGTTGCTGTATGAGATGCTGATTGGTCAGTCACCTTTTCATGGAGATGATGAGGATGAGCTGTTTGAGTCCATTCGCATGGATACTCCCCATTATCCCCGATGGATCAGCAAGGAGTCGAAAGATCTGCTTGAGCGGGTTTGTATCATATCTTGAATACTAAATATAATAACCCCAAAAAGCGTTCAGACACGAAATGTCCATGAGTCCCAAAAAGTTGACTTTGTTCATCTGGACGTAGCGTTTTCAGTGGGAGTAATGTTTTATCACTCATCCAAGTGAGTTTCATGTGTTTATTTCACAAAGTATTAGGTAAACTAGTATTTGTGTCACTGGCAACAGACTGGACATTGAACAAGTCAGAAACATGAAAAGAAGCAGCTTGCAGATGCACAGAAACAGTGGGCAAGAAAAAGCAGCTTACATTTCATATCCTATATGAAATAACCATTTGAAAGGGTTTTAGGGTAACTGAGCTTAGTCCTCTGCTGGTGTGGACTAATACTGGGATCAGCTAGTCTGCTGGGATTGTTCCAAGACTTGCCTTTGTGGGCCTGCCTGAGCTAAAGCTTTGCTTGAGGTTTAGTGAAATGAAATCAGCCTTTCTTTTGAGGGAGCATCCAAAAGCCCTCCAAATATTAACAAAAAGTATTTGGACAAGTTCTAATTGTCACACTTAGTGCAACATATCCATTGTTAATATGGTCTACTCCACCTGCAGTTACTCTGCCAGTTGTAAGACCTCGCAGAGTCCTGACCTGAATAACTTAGATTGTCTGTGGAGTAGGAAATGACGGTAAAAAAATTAGCTTGTTGATACACTTGAGTGGAGGGAACATTAAGCACCAAGTTCAGTCCCTGGCTGGTACGGTCTGAGAACATAAGCAGTCCATTTAACTGAAAATCCTTTGTGTTTGACACATGATCATATTCCTTATGCAACCTTTCTGACCTTCCTTCCCTGCAGTTGTTTGAGAGAGACCCAACTCGCAGGATAGGAATTGTGGGTAATATCCGGTTACACCCCTTTTTCAAGAGCATTAACTGGCAGGCGTTGGAAATGAGAGAGGTTGAGCCCCCCTTCAAACCCAAAGTGGTACGTCACACACGTCACTGAGGATTTAAAAATTGTAGCTCTTGTGCTATGATTACATTTTGCTGAGATTTGTTTGTGGAAACTTCCAGAAAGCGCCGAATGACTGCAGCAACTTTGACCGGGAGTTCCTCAGCGAGAAGGCTCGTCTTTCCTACAGTGATAAGAACTTCATAGATTCCATGGACCAGTCGGCATTTGCTGGGTTTTCATTCATGAACCCCAAGATGGAGCATCTTTTAGAAAAATGATGTCATCCATGTCAGACTCATGCTACTCTCCTCATGTTTATGGAACAGTTTGCCTGCTTGCAGATGAGCAAGCTGTTTCACAATCAGTATTTGTTTCACCTTATTTTAAGCACAAACTATTCTTGGGTACGATCAAACAACAAACGGCCCGTGTACTGTATATATATATATGTGGATCTTTCATTTATGTGCATGCTTATTATTTGTATAGGTTATGAAGACCTGTGTGAGTAATAATATACTGTGGGAGTGGGAGTCTGAAAAATCCTTACATTCCACTTGACGTCATTGCTACCATCTGCTGCCATCATGTTTCCCTTTCATGTTGAAAATCATCTCCACTGGGGATAGAAAATATGAAATGGAGGAAAAAGGCTACAGGAACTAATTTTACTTCATGCTTCAGATATAGGTCGTATTTGTGAATGAGGTGACTGCATGTTTAGAGATTTGAGACCAAGAAAAATCCATCAATCTTAGCATTGTGGCTTAAATATGAATGTCATAATTTCAAACATCCAACTTCTTGCCTTTGACTAAGAAGAACTTGTGGTTGTAAAGTTGACTGAACAGTGCCATGTAATGATCAAACTTTAATGCTCCAGCTGTTTTCAGCTGTACAGAAAAGTTCTGTTTTGTGGATGGAGGTGCAATGAGTGCAGCCATGGGTACAAAAAGAGTAGTGAAATGACTAATTGGTGAGCCACTTAAATGCTGTATATAATATTTATGTATATTGTTGTTAACATGTATATTGGTTTGCAAAGGATGTATTTTTTTTTTTACTGTCTCCATATTTCCCATATAATAAAAAAAATACATAAACTCCCAAGTCTGTGCTCCTTTTGTGTGATTTTGAAGTGCACGTAATAGAAAAGGTTTTAAACAAATTGACTTTCAGGAGCTGGACTGGAGGCGATCTAAAGCAATATAATCTTTATATAAATCAAATTAAAATTTTGAAGGCTTTTCACTTAAAAGCGTTTTGGATCTGATCAACAACCCATTATCCTTTGATTAAATTTGATTCATAAACAAACCAAAACAAGAATCAGTATCAGTCGACAAAATTTTTTTTTTTCTATTTGTTAATAAATCTTTTTATTTGGACAGGAAATATTAGACACATTTTCCCGTAACTTATTATTATTATTATTATTTTTAATCAGAAATGCATATATGTGTTTATATAGCGAATATATTGAGACCCTATGGATGCTTGTTTCTGCCACTAAAACATCAACAACCAAGGTTTGAGTCAGAAAGTCGAATTTGGAGATATTAACCAGTAATGCATTTTCCAGAAACACGTGGTCCACGTGGACCTGTAGTACATAATAAATTCCCGAGCATTAATTTTTGATTTCATCTATAGATTTTTCCTAAGCATTATGACGCTATCTAGTGGCACTAGGGTGAAAGCAACGTTGCGTGACGTCACTACGTAATGCGCTTGCGTAAAATGTCTACGGAAGTATTGGTGTACGATCCACAGCTTTAACTGCCGGGCACAACTGACAGCTCATAGTTGCTCTACTGGAATAATGTCTGGTGCCGCCGGTTTGTAATGCGGTCGAGATAAGAGTTCCCACACTATGGCAGCATTATGATTCTTCTTCGTAGAAAGCAGCGGACACCTGGTATGCTCCACACCTGACTACAGTTTTCACAGAGCCAAAGGAAGATCAAAATGAGCTCTCAGGACATACTGCAGAGTGTGTCCACTCTAGCGTCCTATAATGTGTTGCTACAGGTAAACAAACACGGTAGTTGATGTGTGTTGAGCATTTACAGCATTTTTTTTTATTTATTTATTCATTTATTTGTCCGGTTTTATGTCCTCAGGTAATGTTTCGTGTGCTCACCTTTCTTCTGAATGCCTTTACGCTGCGGTTTGTGTCCAAAGAGCTGATTGGGGTGGTCAATGTCAGGTAAAGTTTGCAGGAAAACAACACAATGGTTTTCGGGCTCCAGCCGCTGTAACACGTGTCCTTACGTGTGTCTTTATTATGCAGGCTTACACTGCTGTATTCCACATTAGTGTTTCTGTCTAGAGAGGCTTTCCGGAGGGCCTGTCTGAGCGGGCAATCAGGCAAAAACCACAGCTGGAGACCAGTTATCAATCTCCTATGGATGACGTGAGTTGATTAGATGATAAAATAGGCATTCTGATTTTCAGTTTTTGATGCTCACATGTTATTTCTAATTTTTCAGGGTACCCCTTGGTGTGTTATGGGCAGTACTTCTGTCATATGTGTGGCTTTGGCTCCTAGAGGTCCCAGATGCTCACACTGTCCCTTACTACAGTCCTGCTGTGGTGCTGTTTGCCTTATCTGGGGTGCAGGAGCTCCTGGCAGAACCCTTGTGGGTCTTGGCTCAAGCTCACATGTTTATCCGATTGAAAGTGGTGGCTGAAAGCTTGGCAATGATCGCAAAGTGCAGCATAACTGTGGTGCTGGTGGTGTTTTCCCGTGAATGGGGCCTTTACATCTTTTCTGCTGCTCATGTAAGAAATCAGCTGAAGTATCAGCTGCTTTATTTCTGCAGATATTTGTTTGAACTTTTCACGACTTTGTGCTGTGTTCACTTTTTCTAGTTGGTGTACACAGGGATCCTGGTGCTATGCTATGCTGTTTACTTCATTCATTTCCTGGGTTCCAAAGAGGCAGCGAGGAATAGTTTCCCACTGCGCCGTGTTAGAGATTTGCTGCCCCGCAGACAGTATGGAGAGGTACTTGACCTTGCACGTCATTATGCATTACTCATCACTGATCCCATCAAAGTCACACTGAGTCATTGCATCTGAAATCACTGTGTGCCTTCTGCTCGACCATCTCCAAATTTGCATGCTAAATTTATGGTACAAAGTTTGGATGTATGTGATGATTGCTGTGAAATATTCGCACTGAAGATCAAATCATTCTCTCTCTCTCTCGATCTATCGATCTATCGATCGATCTATCTATCGATCTATCTGATTTATGAAATTCCTAGTCGCAAAAATTAAGAAAATGGCATTACCATTCAACTTTCATGCTGGTAGAGCAAATATGACAAGTTGTACCACAAAAACAATAGCAGACAGTCTAACCTGAATAGAAGAAAACTCTATTTTGTGCAAAGTTTTCATTTTTGAGACCCACTTTTAAGGCATGCACTCTGCCCTGAAGGAATCAAATCATTCAGATTAGGTTTAAAATAAATGCAACAATGTATCATTTTCATGTATATTACAATATCATAGACAGCAGCCTTCGTTGCAGCAGTCAGCATGATGATTATCTGATCCCTGCTTGCCTGTGGAAGTTCTGGCGTTAAGGTTAGGTTTGGGTTACACTGCCTCAGATGCCTCAGGGAAACAACGGCCTGAAAGTGGGTGGATAGGCCATTAAAAAATCTAGAAAAGCATTTAGCATATAAAGCTAAAAATTTATATCCAAGCTTTGTGCTATAATGTTTTAGGTAAATTAGAGACAGTCAAGCAGAAAATGTTGTAAAAATCTGATTATTTGTGATTATTAATTATATTTTGGTTACCATTCACGGCGGACATTCTTAACCTTTTTCTGTGTTTAAAGCCGTTAGTCGACAGGAATCTAGCGCGGCTCACTTGGAGCTTCTTCAAGCAATCCTTCCTGAAGCAGATCCTGACCGAGGGTGAGCGATACGTCATGACCTTTTTGAACGTCCTCAGCTTTGGAGATCAGGGTGTTTATGATATCGTCAATAATCTGGGCTCCATGGTGGCGCGCTTCATCTTCTTGCCAATTGAAGAAAGCTTCTACATATTCTTTGCCAAAGTGCTGGAGAGAGGGCGCAATGTCAAAAGTCAGAAACAGGTCTGAACTGTGGACGTTATCTCAAACAAATGTTTGTGAGCGGCTATGCTGGAATTGTTGATTTGACCTCTTTTTGCTGGTTTTTGTTATAGGACGAAGTTGCCATTGTCGCAGAGGTCCTGGAGTGCCTGCTGAAACTGGTGCTGGTGATTGGTCTGATTATCACAGTGTTTGGTTATGCATACTCTCACCTGGCTCTGGATATTTATGGTGGCTCTCTCCTTAGTAGTGGGTCAGGTATGTGAGCTAGAATCCGGTGACAGGAGACACCAGTATATGACATTTTGCTTTGCTGGGAATTTGTAAAATGTGTTTCTTTATTTTTTAGGGCCCAGTTTGCTGCAATGCTACAGCTGCTATGTCCTCCTGCTTGCTGTGAATGGTGTAACAGAGTGTTTTGTTTTTGCTGTCATGAGCCAAGAAGAGGTTGACAAGTGAGAATGCAGAAACACACACACACATATATATGTACATAGACACACAGTTATTTTATAGCGTGTAAACTGTCATTTAACACTGAGTTTATGTCCTCAGGTACAACTTCATCATGCTAGCCCTGTCTGTCTCCTTCCTCTTCCTGTCATACGTACTGACAAGTTGGGCTGGCAGTGTTGGCTTCATACTGGCAAACTGCCTCAATATGGGCCTCCGTATCTTACACAGCCTGCTTTACATACACCGGTACTTCCAGTTGAGTCGGTGGGAACCTCTGCGAGGCCTGTTGCCCTCCCCTCTCATACTGCTGGCGTTGGGCGTCAGTGGAGTTGTCACAGCAGTTTCTGAGGTTTGTTTTTTCTCAAAACAGGAACTTTTGAGCTGCGCTTTTAGTAAACGTACTTATTATTATTTTTATTCTGTAGAAGTCTGTGATCCTAACTGGAGCATCTGTTTTCTTGTCTCCAGGCTTTTTTCTGCTGCGACAGCCACTTGCTTCTGAGGCTCGTCCATATCGGCGTGGGGGCAATATGTCTGCTTGGTGTGGTTGTAGCTGTTCTTCTCACAGAGACTAAGCTTGTTCAGTTTGTGAGCACCCAGCTGCTGCCTCGATTCAGAAAGAAGCGCACTTAAATTAGACGTAAAACTGTTACACCTGACTCAAAGAAGTCATGCGTTTCCACTACAAACTGAGCCGGGGAACAACCTTTTCTTTCTAAGGACCTCACATGTGTCATGAGCGTGTGTGAATCTGTGAGTTTTATATAAAAAAAAAAAGAATGAATTTAGTTGTGGGTTTAAAAAAGTGGATGTATTTTAATAAAACTCTTTATTGTTTTACACAATGACCATGAACACTGTATTTATATCTGTGGTGTTTTTCCAGGAATTAAATGGAAAAAAGTTTGGTTTTAAATACTACGTTTATGTGTTGCTCACCTACCTCTGTAGCTGTTTTGGTGAAACAGTTGTGCACAAACTAAGGCAGGCGCTCTCAGTGTTGACTGATTGGAGTAGAGTTGTATTTAAGAAGCAGTACAACATGTTTACTAAAATGAAATGAAATGCTTGACTTCTGCTACCGTGACCAAATATTTTGTTTATATTGTGAGAAGTAGTTACGTTCTTGAGCCTTGATTTGCACTAGTATTTTTTTCCTTTTTTTAGAAAGAAAAGTTTGAGTTCAGTGCTTAAGTCAACTCAGCTACTTTGTAATTGTTTCCCTGTCTGATAAGACAGCCATTTAGTTGCTTTTCTTGACCCTAAACTAATTTCCACTGAATTTGGGGTCTCCGTGGGGTTGAATAATGATGTAATTATGGAAAATGAACCTATCCCATCAGCCCAGCAATTTTTTCACAAAGATGGATGGATGGGTGTGTGGGTGTGTGTGTGGGTGGGGTGACATTCTTTTACAGCAGGAAAAATTAAGTCTCCTCTTAAGAAAATCAAGTACTTATCTCTTGATTCACATCTTATAAACTTTGAGTTTAATTTGCATGGTTTGTTTATTGTCAGCGCTGTTAGAAAGCAGCTGCCCAACCACGCTTGCAAGATTCCTACACCTCCGATTTATTCGACAAAAAGTAATGCCACAAGTTGTAGAAGTGTTTCATTTTCTAAGGAAGAAGCAGACCCTGAGAAAAATAGGAGGGAGAGATCAAGAGGAGGAGTCAGTTCCCTCATTACGTCATTTTTTATGTGTTAGGAACAGAGTTATTACCCACTGGAGACTGACTCACTGTTAGGTTGTGTATATATATGAGAGTGCGTGTTGGGTTCGGCCTGTTGGAGAAAGAGAGCCCGCTGAAAGAAAGAGAATTTATTCCAGGCCATCTTCAGCTACTCAACAATCATGTCTCAAGTAAGAGCAGTGTTTGAGCTTTCAAAGCAGGGCATAATTGTTGCAGACACGGGGACTGTCAGTAACCTCTATGTGTTTTACTTTCCCTTTACTGCCTTTCAGCCTAATCAGGAAGATGAGCAAATGCAGCGTCCTGAAGTGAGAGAAGAAGACCTGACTGAAACAAAGAACAAGCTGGGTGCTGCCGGGCCTCCCAAGAGCAAGACAATGGAAGTAATGGAGGAGTGCGGTAAGGACACTAAACCAGCAGATGAGAGCGAATGAAACTATTCTGCTTTCTGTATTTGGTTAAACTAAGACCACACTGCAGCCATGAGTAAATGCAAGGGGCGTTTCTCATGATGCTCAAGTTTCCATTCCATATACAGAGAAGAAGAAAAAAATGAAAGGGGTTGTAATGATGGGAGATTCCTGTCAGTGTTCCCTCTGACACGGAGCGGGACACAATGTACTTACAGAGCAAATATTTGTCTTACATAATCCTCTTTACTGCTGCATTTACAGTGAGATATCCTACTGCTGTTTCCTGTTCTTCACAGAGAAAATGGGTAAAGTTGCGCCCTCTGTGTTCAGCAGAGCGAGGTCAGGAGCAGAGACTGCGTTCAACACTCGCTCAGGCCAGCCAATCAGGAAATAGGAGAAAACCTGACCGTGGCTGAATCACACCTGCTCCATGTTCATGTGTTTGGATCAGTTGTTTTCTTGTCTTACTTCAACCCAAGGAAAATCTTGTTTAAAGCCCATTTTTTCTGTATTTCGTCATGACAAAATTTTACACTAGATTTATATTGATAGTTCCTTGAATTTTAAGAAAGGTGCCTAACTGATGAACTCAGTTTCAGTGTTTAAAACATATTTGTTGATCTGTCTGATACGACTTTTTGTTACACCGGAAGTTTCAGAGTGGGAGTATAAAGTAGTGTATGCAGTACACTTCAGAAAAACCTTAATGATAATAATGATAATAATGAACAGAAAGACAGATTTATTCAGCAACGATTACGAAATTACTTTGCAATAAAATCTCTTGAAATGATGCAAATTGTCTCTTCTTGCCTGTCTGTTATTACAGTGAGATGCTAGTAAACTTTACTACTAAAATCCAAAAATAAGAGGCAAAACTAAGAAAATTTTTCCTTTCTTTTATTTCAAAACTTTCCATTGACAAATGGAACAAATAAAAATTCATCTGAACAAAACGACTACAGAAAGCAGAGGCAGGGACACCGGAGTGAGTTACAGTGAAGGGCAAAGATGATAAAATGCAATGAACGTTAGAGTGAAACTAAGATGGACAAATACAATGATCACAAGTTTTATTTCATAAACTTGTGATCCTGATCTTGGAGGATTTTTGCTGAAGACTTGGCGTCATAGAACAGCTCATTGATCTCTTCTACCTGCTCCCTCTCCACCGTTTCTTTTCCCTGAACGCGGCCCAACAGACTTGCCGGCGTCAGCAGCTGTACAGCGTATCTGAGACAAAACAGGAAATAGGAAAGACTCAGTACACCCACACACACATATTTATAGTAAACCTGTTTATAGCAGAAGATAGTTTAATGGGTGCAAATCCTACAAGAGCTTTACTACAGTATACAGTCTTTTATCTGTAACTTTATACATGTTGGTCTCAGTGACGTAGCTGAGCTATTCTAATCCCTTTGAACAAAGTTTTTTTTTTTTTGAACATCTGGCAACAGTTATGGCTAAACAAATTTATTATGGTACGTCAAAAATAGAAAGAGTACACATGAACTTTTAGATTTTGTTGAGCAAACCGTAACTGAGTTGAGGCATTTCATTATAACACACCCACACCCAGAGTGTTTGGCCGTACCTGAGGGTGGTCTTGGTGCCAATCTCTGCCAGGTGTGTAAGAGCCTCCTCGCTGATGCTGATTCCTTCGGTCTGAGCCCGAATCTTGATGATCTGCAGACCACAGCCTCGTTAGTGACGCATGCACAGACAGTTTGATGTCGCACATCACATAATCCACAGAAATTGGTTTTCAGACTTACCTGCTTCATCTCCTGTTGTGTGTACAACATGGTGCGAATGATCATGACTCTGTCCAGCAAGTCCAGAGGAATGCCGTGTGGAGAACTGATGTCCTCTGTCCCCCTGGTCAACAAAAACTACTTAAATCCTGAAACTGTTTTGTTTTACCTTAAAAATAAACAAAAACAAAATGTGCTTCTCTCCATAAAGCACTTCTCACCTGATTAAACAGTTTCCCCTGTTAGAAGCGAATACGACAATGGGGGCGATGCTGCTTTCCAGTGCTCGATGGAGGTACGTGAAGCATTCAATGTCCAGCATGTGCACCTCATCCACAAACAGCACACCAGGTACGAGCTCAGCTATACCTTGGTCTATGTAGCGGTTCACCACCTTGTTGATCTCAGCACGCAACTTATCTGCAGCGAGAAATTGGCAGTGGGTCAAGAACTGAAGACAACTTGAGAGATTTAGTCTGAGTTAGCTGTTACACCGTCTCTACCAGTGATTTCTGTCTTTTTGGGCTTCATCAGTTGTCCCATCATGGAGAGAATGTCCTGGCCTCCCTGAGATGAAACAATGAACCGTTTATAAAGAGTGCCAATATAAAAACAATCAACTTTAGGATGTATACAGATGTGTTTATTCCAAACCGATGCTACTTTATTATTGCAGTTATGTACCTGGGGGCGAGCATTTGCAACATCCAGGTCATGCAGTGTGACATCTTGGACAATCTCCTTCTTTTTGTGGACATCACCTTTGGGCAGCGGAACATACTCCTCTGCCTCCAGGTCAAACTCTGTTGCAAAGGTGTCACAGCGGCCTTGTCTCTGCAAAGGTACAGTAATAGAAAAGATTAATGTCTCACATTGTTGCAGTCAACAATGAAGGGAAAGGTACCACACTGCAGGAGGGAGAGCAGATGTATGACTGAACTCAGTGCCAGCCCACTGCAGGAACAAGGGCATGTGGCTGAAGGATGAAAGAGGTTCAGAAGGAAAGTCATGAGGTGGCTGTCAACAGTAACAAATGTGTCGCCCAGCCCTCCTCCTTTACCCTCTGACTAGAGCCGACCTGTGCTGCTGGCCCACCTGCACTGATTAAAAGAACCGCTCCTGCAGCCTTTCAGCACAGGCCGCAAGCCCCACTGTTGGTAAAGAGGCACTGTGGGAGATGGAGAGATAAATGGAACATGAAGAGCCGCAGGAATGAGAGGCTCATTCCAGAGTACAACACAAATGCAGCAGGGTGGAGAGAGATGAAAGCATGCCACCATGAAGGGTTGAAGAGGACAAGCAAGATGGAAAAACCCTCAACTTTGACCCGACTAAGATGTTTTTTGGAAAAAACATTTTTCATCTGTAAACTATACACAATCTGGTAAATGAACAATCAGCCATGATCAGTTTCTCACTTTTGCCAACAACCAAAATGTGCTGCAAATGTAACATAAAAGCATAAAAGTAAAATAGTTTACCTTCACGGCTCCGCTGTTAGCTTCAATGTAGATGACGTCTCCCACCTCCACACGCTCTTTCTGAAGACTCTCGTAAATACTGGGATCCAGCTAAGGAAACACAACAACTTTAAATGTTTTAAAGCAAAACGCTGGCCTAGCTTTGGCTGTCAGCATTATGGGGTTTTTTTTGGCCTTTTTCAGCTTTATTGACAGACACAGTGAAGAAAGGACAGGAAAGCAGAGGGGAAAGATATCGGACTCAAGCCCGGGCCGGCAGCTCTCAGCCATGCACTGAGCTAAACCGGCACCCTGCCATTAGCATTATTACATCAGACTATACTTGAAATCTAATTTCCCTCGGCAGCATTAACCTGTTTACTAAAACTATAAATCACAGTTAGAAAATAAAAACAACTGAAAGCTAAATTTGAACAGAAGTCATTAACATATTGATAATATGTAACTGTTGGTGCTTTAACATTGGTCCTTATTTGCATTACTATATGGCTTGTTCACACAACATAACTGAGTTTCCAACAGAAGGAAAACTACAAACACAAACTAAGAAAGATTAAAACTCTCAGTCTGACCTTGAGCTGCTTTGTGCCTTTGGCAGTCTTCAGACCGATGATGACGTGGCTGATGGTTTTGCCGTAGCCGCCCATGGGATTCTCGGTCTCGCATGGGGTCAGCTCTGTCACCTCCCCTTCATACACCTCCTTTGTTTCTTTGATGCGCAATCCTGAATATGGCGCAGCATTACAGTTACACATTTACACACATACAAACTTATGCACAACCTAATCTGGTCTTTATATTCCTACATGAGCTAAGCCACAGCATCCATTGGGTCACCGAGCAACGGATTTTATTACAGAAAAGAAACATGTGTCCTGTGAAATGACTGGACATTGTTCAGTGTAACACGATCATGCTCTCGTTCCTGTTACATGCAGCACACAGGTGTCTAATCCTCGGTGCTGTGGCGCACAGAGCAGCTCTAAAGGCGGGGACAGTCCATCAGGGTGCTGTTATTGACAAGGTGATGACAACGTTCAAATGAAACCTGGTCTCTCTGAAGAATCTGCTCAAGGGGTGGAGTGAATGTGCTAATGACCACGTCTCCCTCCACCTTGGCTCCATTTGCCGCCCACTCAACAGGTAGCATCAGCAGTCTCAGATCCCCTTTCTGCTATTCCTTCTCACCACCTTTATAAATCTGCTTTACAGTGTTACCTTTCAGCTCATGACAACTGTGTGTGCAAGAGTTTCTTTCTCACTGCTAGTATGACCTGATCTTTTCCCACCAGTACAATAGAAGACACACATAAAAAATATTATTTTTAAAAAGACAAAATGCTTTAGGTGTATATCAATATTAAATCCAATTAAACCATTAGGCCAGTTTCTTATTTTCTTACCAATTAAGCCTTTGGTAATAGTAAGCTCATTTTCACTTCTACAAACTAAATGCCCAACAGGTCACAACCCATCGAGTAAACCTGGAGAACAGAAAACTAAAATCTGGGTTAAAAATCTATCCAACACTCACCAATCGCCCTCCTGAAATTCTCCATCAATACTTCTGTCTTCTTGATTTCAGATGAGTAGACCTCACTGCCGACCATGGGGCAGAATGGTACCTTGTTTCCCAGCTCCTGTGCCATAGCCAGGGCGAGGGCAGTCTGAAGGTGCGCAGGCAGGAAGAAATAAAGAGGCATGGTTAACAAACGCTTCAGAGATATCTGCTATATTAAATTAAACCTTATTGCTGAACACAGCACACTTACCTTTCCTGTTCCAGGTGGCCCTGCCAGTAAAATGGCCCTCCCTGCCATCTTTTTTGAGCGGATCAGCTCAACGATAATACCACAAGCCTGGAGAATAAGACAAATTAGACTATTATGCACACGCGCAAGGCTTAAATGCAATACAACTAACTAGCAAAACCCCCACTCCTGAACACAGGCGTTATACAACCCTGTTGGAGAAAGTAAAGCACACGAGGCAACGCATCTGTTGTGGCTAAAGTCACACTCTGATACAAACGTCAGTTCCTTTAATGTGGCTGACAAAAACAATTCAATTCAAAGCCCACCGAGTAGAACAAGAATTTAGCAATTCACATCCGATTTAGTAGAGTGTTTAAAAGTTTAACAGCATACAACTGTCAAAAAGTACAATAATGTCATAAAATAAGATATACATGAATCTAAAATAAGGTATTAGCTCTTTTACTCTGTGTTCTTGGGGACAGGGGGGCTTTCTCTCATTAGTAGAAGGCAAAAAGAGTTCCGATGGTGTTATATCTCATGGATGAGGTAGATCTGCTGTGTGTTCATGTGTGTTTTTGTGCATCTGTGTGTTTAAGTGTGCTAGTGTATCAGTGAGTGAGTCTGTCTGTAATCCCTTTAAGGGTGTGTGGCATTGCTGCAATGAAGAAAAGCGAGCAGATCGACATTCTGAATGTCGCCCTGAGCGCTGATGTAAACAAGATGTTATGATCATATAGATGCTATTAATAATGAAGTGTCCACCCTAACAGCACCAAGTCAGTGGTTTAGAGTTTTACTGGCACGTGGACATTTTTTTAGGCCTGAAGAAAAAACTTTTATACGGTTTTTATTAGAAAACACGATTTTATTAATAAACCATTTTATGTTATTAAAAATCAGAAAAATACTGTTACGAAAGCCTTGAAATAAATGGCCTAATATACACCATGCTCACCTTTAGATTCACCCCTGCTTGCTGCAGGTTTGTGATTGTGATTGAAAGTGCTGCTGTTGTGTTATGAGCTTTTTGTTTAAAAACTGGGGGCTGTGTGGATTTAATGGCTTAGTTTTTTTCTATTGCATCTCTATTTTTAGTCACAAATATGAGCGAGGTGCTGGCATTTTTTTTGGGTGATGACTGAGAACAACAGAGCCGTGGGTTAAACAAAGCATAGAAGCAAAAACAATTTGCCCCAAGGATTTTTTGCTCTTTATAATCGAGTTATGCAAGTTATTCTGAATCGTAGCAGCACTACAAGCTGTGTCAATGTAGTTATAATCTGTGCAATCCTCTGTAGCCACTCACATTAACTGTCAGAGAAATAATAATGCATTGTATATTTGTATCAGAATAGCAAATAACAGCTTGCACAATTACTTAAGAAATGCTAATTGTTCTCGTTCCCGTCCTGTGATCCCACTTTTATCATCTACAAAATAATGCTCGCCTCAGTAAAATTATGTCCAAATCGGAAATGGAAACGACTGGACTACTGCAATTCACTGTACATTGGCTTCAATAGGTCATTTGTTGGATCGCTTACAAATAGTCCAACCAGCAGCTGCGAGGCTACCTCCAAGTGTTCTGATGTGACACCCTATTTGACGTCTTCACCCTGGATCCCCATAAGTTCAGACTAAGATCTTTGCAATCATTTTCAGAGCTCTGCATGATCAAATGCCTGCTTTCATTAGTAGACGATTGCCTCCATATACAGCATGCAGGTGATTGAGATCTTCTGGCCAAAACCTCATTGTTCTACTCTGAAGACCGAAAATGAAAGGAAATCATGCATTAGGGATCGAGAATTTACTACAATTACATTTAAAATCCATGGACGCCAACGAAACTTTAAAGGAGCTTATTTGCTTAGACTTGCTTTTTCCTAGTGGCAATTATTGTTGTGTTTTTATATCAGCATTGTTCTTTGTTGATTGTTGTGGTAAAGCGTTTCATCTAAAAATGTGCTATATAAATATGTTTTACCTACATTCTTTACAAAAACATCAGCACTGGGTGCAGCGCATGTAGCAGAGTACACATCGGAGGTGGGCTGGGTCAATGTAGGATTTTTAAGAATGAAATTAAAAAGTCAATTTTCTAATATCTGATTTTTTTTATCTGTCAGAGATATAAAACAAACAGATTTCCCTAACATTTGTTACTGTAGTAATTCATTAATGCTCTGGTTGTTGCTTCTGTGGAGTTCCAAATAACAGGGAAGTTGCAGAGTGCCCTCTGATGGACAAACTATGCAGTGTCAATACGTCGTTCTCTAGTCTCCTCTTTATATTTTTCCTATTTTTACTGTTAAGGCAGTATAAATGCCAATACTAACAGACCACCAAACAGCTATTAACTGTTGATAAACCTACCCTGCTGATAAATGAATCAGGCTCTAGTCTACGGGTGTCAAACATATGGCCTGGGGGCCAAAATAAACCAAGCAAAGACTCCAATCCAGCCCATTGGATGACTTTGGAAAATGTGCAAGGTGGAATAAATTATTATTTTTTAACTGTATTTTCATAAGTTTTACAGCTTTCTCTTGCTGCTAAAGACATCCCTATTCATATTACACCAAAGCAACAGATAAGCAATTAAATGACAGAAAATTTCCTGTTTTTTTTCCTCCACTATTTTCTAAAAAGGCTCCTTTTTCCCACAGCGATTCCCAATTAAATATAATTTTTGCGACTTAAAAAAGAAGAAGCTGTTTCATAGTTGCAGGCCAGTCTGAACAGGGAACTACCAGAACCTTTTCAGCAATTTTAGACATTTATTTCTTTCAGTTTAAGACTAAAGAATCATGTTGACAGAGTTCTTTTACTATTTACTACAGTAAAATGTCTACATCATGTAGAAAAACTGAGAATTGCTGTTTAAATTGTACGTCTTTATCTTATGTTAAGATATCTTAGAGATTAAATGTGCAGTTATACACTGATGGAAAAGAGTTTCACTGGTCCAGCCCACTTAAGATCAAAGATGGATGTATGTGGCCCACAACATAAAATGAGTATGACATCCCTGCTCTAGTCTTTACCATAACTTTGCTATTTAGTTTGTGAAAAGCTTTGCTGGGC
Source organism: Pundamilia nyererei (assembly GCF_000239375.1). Lineage (NCBI taxonomy): Eukaryota > Metazoa > Chordata > Actinopteri > Cichliformes > Cichlidae > Pundamilia > Pundamilia nyererei. The sequence goes on from NW_005187511.1 coordinate 160,945, forward strand.
TAACAATGAACCTGCAATATTTAATTTTCAATAAAACTCACACTAACTTGCAAATATATCAGTTTGTACATTCAAATAAATATTACTTACCAATGTCAGTAGCCACTGATCACTGAATTGGTGTGTTACATGAGTTTTGTGGGTGTACATTTTTTAAATATAGTGTGACACCCTGAAAGACTTTACACCACTTTTCTTTTATTAGTAATGATATTTTTTTTAATTACCAGCACAAAATGGGAATAAATAGCAAATAAAAAGATAAATACAAAATATTGACAATGACCAACAAGAAAAATTAAAATTTGCATGCCATTAAAATTTGTATCAGCTCCCATAATTCACTGCTGTTCGGGATCATTTAATTTTCCACTTAAGAAAAGGGATATATTAAACCACATTTGAATGTTAAAATGGCTTTAAATAAATGTAGTTCATCTGGTTGCCCTTATTGTACCTGTACCCAACAGCAGATCCGTTTTTTCTCAACTAGATTCATCAACAACTGATACCTCCCTGCTTTCCGTTAGAAAACAGTTATTATAAATTCGCAATTCATACTTTTAATCCAGATTAAGTTAAAATATAGGGATGTATATATCGTCTTCTTATAAGTCAGCGTCTCTCTGTCACAAATCGGACCCGCAAACGACAGCGACCCCACTCAATGCTAATAGGATTAGCTTGTACTGTAGTGCCTGTAAACCGCTCAATTGTCCTCGTAAATATTCCCTTCTTACATAATATTCCCCCAAAAGAAAAAAGAAAGCAAATGACGTGAAACACGAATATTACCTCTCTTGCAGCCTCCTGGCCCACGAGTCCACATGCTGTCTGTTTAGCATTACCGGCCTCGTCTAGCCCCAGTCCTTTGACGTGACTGTGTGAAGCGATCCTCTGCGTTTTTGTTGTGCTTTTTACCTCCTCGATCTTCATAGTTGCGTTATTTGTGAAAATGTATAGTGTAAAGTCTGCCAGATGCGTTAAATACACATATAATCTCTAACACGAAATACCGCCTCAATCGGCGCCTAAACTCAAAACACAGGAAAATCTGTTTCCATGTGGGTTACTAGGGAAAATAAGCGGAAGTGATACCTTTAAGTACCGCCCATCTAACAACTGTGGTAAACTATTGGGCTACGCCAAATATCCCTGAGCATTCATTGGATTAGAGCATGTCAATCACATTAACACTCCAGAGCCCGCCCCTTTGTCGTTTCCCATTTCCGTTTGTGTTTCTGTTGGTTTGTCGTAGTAGAAACTGTTAGAAACTTGCAAATATATGAATTAAAATACAATATAAATGCAGGAATAAAAAGGTAGACGGGTTTTAATAATTTCAAAATTAAGATGTGATTAAAGTGCTATTATGAGTGATCACTTTCCTTTTATGATTTTTGTCTGCTAATAAAAAACAGTTCCCCCTTAACATGTTGTCCATGGGATAGAATACACTGACACTAGGGAAGACTTTCAACAGTTTCCTCGAAAGTTATGTCAGATTTATTACTAAACCACACGCTGTAAGCCACAAAGTATTCGTATATTTTGTTGCGGCTTTGCTAAATAAGCGCAGTCTGTGGCCATAAACTAGCCCCGCTTTTGGTCTGTTTTTGGAGCCGAGTTAAGCGTCTCTCCCAGAGTAGAGAAAAATACGCGCTCCAGGTAAGAGTTCAACAACATGTCCGAATCTTCTGACACCCACACGAAAACGTTAAATTTCAACGTCGGCGTGCTCGGACATGTCGACAGCGGGAAGACGTCGCTCGCCAGGGCGCTCAGCAGCACCGCGTCCACTGCCGCCTTCGACAAGAACCCGCAGTCCCGCGAGAGAGGCATCACTCTGGACCTCGGCTTCTCCTCCTTCACTGTGGATCTTCCCGATCACCTGCGGGACAGCGTGGGGAAGCAGCCATATGACAGCCTCCAGTTTACCCTGGTGGATTGTCCGGGGCACGCTTCTCTCATTCGAACTATCATTGGAGGTGAGCTCTGATGTAGGAGGGTCACGATTTCCCATTTTAAATACAGGATTATCAAAAGAAACGACAACAACGATTTTATCGCGATATTTACAGAAAATGTAAATATGCAGTCAGTTAAATCTACTTTGTGTGTGTATGTGACTGCATGCTGTCTTCTTGGGCAATAAAATAACTTGCAGGAATCTGGGTACAAAAAGTTTGGATGTGAGACCACAGACATAAAATACCTTCATAAACCTCAATTTCACATAATTTCCGTATTGATGCATGCTCAATCATCCAGGTAAGTAAATCTCCAAAAGTTGATTCTGTTCATCTGGGCGTAGCGTTTTCAGAAGGAGAAACGTTTCAACACTCATCCAAGTGAGGCATTTTTTTAAAAACACCACGTCTCAGTGGCTGCACCTTGGTTCACCCCACGGATCTGTCCCCTGACACAAACAGAGAAATATAGTGTACGCTGTTAAGTGCCAGGAGGATTGGCAGGATTTATACATCGGGGAAACCAAACAACCTCTGGCTAAGCGGATGGCACAACACAGAAGAGCCACTTCGTCAGGCCAGGACTCAGCAGTCTATTCACACCTACAGGCCAGTGGACACTCTTTCAGTGATGAGGATTTACACATCCTGGACAGGGAGGAATGCTGGTTTGAGCGTTTAGTCAAGGAGCCCCTTTACGTGAAAAGGGAAAGACCATCTCTGAATTGAGGAGGGGGCCTAAGGGTACATCTCTGCCATCTTACAATGCTGTAATTGTAGCCATTCCCCAACTCCCTGTAAATGGTACTCATCGTCATTGATCAATGGGCTTTGATCAGTGGTTGTTATCATGAGAATTTGCATATTAATTGATCAAGGAACTGACCTCCCAGCCCATTGTTCCCTCAATGGTGCTAGTTTCAATCATTATACAAATGTACTATTTATAAGATTGGGGAAACCTGCAGTCAGCTGAGACTGAAGAATTCACTTGGATGAGTGATGAAATGTTTCTCCCACTGAAAACGCTATGTCCAGATGAACAGAAAAGGCATTTATGCAGGAAAAACATTCAGAATTCACAAATTCTTTTACACATATTTGACTGACTATGACTGACTCACTGGGAAATAGCCTTTGAAACAGAGTGGACTACAGGCAGTCACAACATCACCCAAGTTTATATATAACCATCAAATGAAAAATGGAAAAAGTAAGTGCTGGAACATCATAAGATTTAGTGCTGATCAGTCACAAATGAACAAGTTTGTACAAAACAAGTTTTAACAGTATGTCCATAAAAACATTAAAACATGTCTGGGATGCCTTCAGTAGCACAAACACTGACAGTGTTTGGTGTAAGGGTGTACATTATCAGACTAGTATGTTTGTATCAATCACAACAGATCATTCATTCAGATCTTTGTGAGGGCTGCAGTCAACAGGCCTTAATAGGATAGTAACTACATCCTCGCTACATTTGAGCTTCAATTTGTTGTCCAGCAGAGGGCGCCCTCTCTTTTTCAGCACGCCTCAGTGGGTCTGTGTGTGTTTTGTTTTGTTTTTTTCAAAGCTTGTTTGAAAGTATGTTGAGTTTAAAGGTTGGAAGTATTTGGAGAAACAACTTTAGGATTTGCAGATGTTCAGAGCAAGAAGTCCTGTTTTCTTATTTACTGAACAATAAAAGGTTGTTTTAGAAGCCCATTAAACACTAAATGCATTTGCATTGTGTGACCAGCACTGTAAAAGAAAAAAAAATGCAAGAGCCATTTAGGTGGCACATGCTGTAGATTATGGAGGAGGAAAATTGTGTGTGGATTGGGGTCTATATTAAACTTCCCCTGTAGTCCCAAGTGGGGCGAGCACAGGAAAGAGATGGAGCCAAACAGAGGGAGAGAAAAGAGGGGAGCACAGGAAAGAGAGATTGCCAAAATCAGGAAAAGAAAGAGGGAAAGGAAAGACAACCAAGTGAGCTGCGGCTCCAGTTTCAACCCTCTAGCCTTTTATTCTCTCTTTGCCTCTGTGCACCCCCTCCCTTTATTTCTCCTCTTTTTCTCCTGTTATTTTTGGGTGTCCGTGTCCATTCCTGTTTGCATTGCTGTTGTCGGCTACATAGCCTCTAAGCATTTGCATCTTTTTATAGAGCAGGAAAGCTGAAATGCCTTTAACACAAAGCACTGCATTGTTCCCCTTCAGCTCACTACTTTTCTTTGACCTCTGTGACATCTGCCTCCTCTAGGTGCCCAAATCATCGACCTGATGATGCTGGTGGTGGATGTGGTGAAAGGGGTGCAGACTCAGACTGCAGAGTGTCTGCTGATAGGGGAGCTCACCTGCCCTCGCATGGTTGTTGTCCTGAATAAGATTGACCTACTGCCACCCAACAAGAGACAAAGTGCCATTGAGAAAATGACCAAGAGACTCCACAAAACACTGGAAAGCACCAGGTCTGCAATTATACCTAAAATGATAATTGGGTCACACAGCTGCATAATGTAGAGCCACACATTAGTGGGGTTACGGGGATCCCAAGCACTTGCAGTAATCACAGGTCTAACCCTCATGTCAGCTCCCTCATTTATTACACTTCATATCTCTCCCTCTGTTTCCAGAGTTAGTCTGCTCAGCCTGCTTATATTTCAGTGATGCTTTAAAGACCCCCCCCCCCCGCAAAAAAAAAAAAAACAAAAAACAAAAAAACAAACGAAAACATTGAAGCATGACTTGATTCCACCTTGTTGTTTTTCTGTCGGACAGATTTAAGGATTGTCCTGTGATTGCCGTAGCAGCAAAGCCAGGGGGTCCCGAGGCTCCTGACACAGAGGAGCCACAGGGAGTGCCACAGTTAATAGAGGTAAAAGAGACTGGTTCCACTCTGTTGTTACTAGTTAGTCAATAATAAATGAGTGATCAGTAATCTACTATGATTACTTAATTGATGTGCTTAAAAATAAGTTGGTCACAGCAAGTATTTCTTTAATCACACATTCTCAAAGTACCAAATTCAGTGAGTTAACATGCGTGAAACATTTTTAGATATTATTTAGAATGTGTCTGCTGAGTTTGGATTTATGTTGATAGGTTTTTGTTTTGTGCTGATTCATTCATTCAGTCAAGTGAGTGGAAGAGTAATACAATACAATATAACTTTATTTATAGAGCACATTTAAAAACCAACACTTCACATAAAAGACAGAAAATAAGACAAATATTATAAAAATTTAATATTATTAAATATGTAACATATAAAACATATTAAAAGCACAAAGCCAGAAAAGATATGCATAAAATGTAAGAGTAAATTTGACCTTTTATACATGGGAAGTAAAGCTTCCTGTGTCTCATTGAGCACAGTATATCATGAACTGTAGGGTTGAGTATCACATACTTGTGGGCCACATTAAGTGTCACCACTGGCTCACGGGATGTACATGAAAATTAAATAATCCACAAGGAGCCATAGCTAAATAAATTCTAACTAATGTAAATAAATGCTGTCAACACTTGTCTGTAGTTCTGCCATGAGATAAAAATGTGATGATAATGTTTTAGGCTGTTCTTTTTTTTTTGCGTATCTAAATTATAAATAGTTTTGTAGCCATTATTATTAGTATTTTTTTATTTTCCTCATTGTTTTGAAGAGACAAACGTATGCAATAAGAGCAACATTTGACAGCTGGAAAAGAAGCTCAGTGCTCTCTGGTGGTCAAACTGCAAAGGAAACATTACTTCAGGCACATCTGGAACGTGGAGTTTCTTTACTGCTCGCTGATTTCGATAAACAATTGGTTGATTTTACTGGTCAAACTCAGTCAAGTGTTCAATAAAGCTGAATAAAACGTAACCTAAGGATGGTACTCTGGAGAGTTTATGTACATTTTCCTGGAGTGTGAAAAACTGCTGAGTCGGATCAACTCTGTCAACATAAGAGGCCGAGCTTCAAAAACAGGATTAATGAAGACAAGATATGGATCTCATTAATGCTTGTATGTGTCCGAAACCATAGACGTGACCTTCAGATATTTTTTTCAAATCGATTAGAGTGTCTTTTTTGTATTTCATTTTGAATATGTGCTTTCTCCTTCTAGCTTTTGAAGAAACAGACATACCTACCAAAGAGAGACCCTGGAGGTGACCTCCTAATGGCTGTGGACCATTGTTTCTCTATCCGTGGTCAAGGAACAGTCATGACTGGGACCATCCTGCAGGGGTCACTGGCCATTAATGACACTGTAGAAATCCCAGTGCTAAAGGTGTGTTCCAAAAAAATGGGCACGAATTTGGAATTTCTGATATGTACAAGCACGAAACATTCCCGAGCAGTGGAAAAACATTCGAAGGAACCGCAGTTTCGGAAGTTCAGAAGTTGAGTTGGCTGTGGGCAGAAAAAGGGACGGCTTGCCGGCTGGGATCAGAGGATGTGTCAGTTTAGTACGAGGGAAGGATGAGGGGACTGGGGGTGGACTGGGAGCACAGGAGTTGGGTAATTTAGACCAGATGCAAACTATGAGCATGTCTCAGTGGTCTTGTGTGCAGTCATCATGGTCACCTCTTGGAGGCAGCATATAGCTAAATTGATAGCCACTTGTTAAGGAGCCTCAATCCAGCTTACGGGGGATTTTGTCTGTGTAATAGGCAACAAACACAACCATGAAATTCTCAGTGTCAAGCTAGGGATCGAGAGTGTGGTGTGACATATACGTATACATAGATGCTCATCTGGACACCTTTAAATCATCCATGTGTTCACCTGTTTTTGGAGATGCGTATTTGGTGTAACAAAACAAAGCTTGGCATCTATTTTTCAATCAGTGTCTTATTTATCTTCATATATATTCAAATATGATTTTTACTCTTCAGGTCCTTTTCTCAGAAATTAGTCATGTATAATATTTTACACTTTAATGGGACTTTTTAAATATCCAAGAAGTTTAATTATTTGTCTTTGCATTTATCAAAGCTAATATGCTGACAAATAGTTCTTATCTTTTAGAGATGAAAAGTGCACTTTAAACTGTAACTTATACAAGCTTTTTGTTTACATGTGTGCATGTTTTATTGATAAAATTCCGTTAAAGGGCGTTTTTGTGTGTTTTAAATATCAGAGTACAGGAGAAAATGATAACTATTATAACTGATGTTTCGTTTCTTTTTAATCTCTACATGTATTCTGGGTTTGTTTTTCAAATTTTACCTCTAAAATGAAAACATTGATTAAAAAAAATGATAAAGGGAATATAAAACATTATTCTCTTTCAAAAGGAACCTATAGGAAGTTAAATTCTAAGCTGTAAACTTTATTGTAGAGCCCTAGTATGCTTTCTCCTTCTCAGTTTTGCAGTTGTAGCTTTGTATCTGTTACATCTCAGTCTCTTATTACGTTTACATGAGGAAACTTTATTGTTTGTATTTAAATGTGTTTTGAGCTGTGTTATTTATTTCTCTATGCTCTCTGACATCAGGTGACCAAGAAGATAAAGTCGGTGCAGATGTTTCGGAAGCCCGTGTCTGGGGCCATGCAGGGGGATCGGGTGGGTGTGTGCGTAACACAGTTTGACCCTAAACTGTTGGAGCGTGGTGTGGTGTGCACCCCTGAATCCCTGCGCACGCTCTTTGCAGCTGTCATCTCTGTAAGGAAGATAGGCTACTTCAAGGGCTCTCTGTCCACCCGTGCCAAGTTCCACATCACAGTGGGTCACGAGACAGTCATGGCAAAGGTGACCTTCTTTGGCCTGCCACCTGTGGGTGCCTCAGAGCCCCCTCCAGACTCTAAGCCGCCTCCATCAGAGCCCTGCTCACTAGAAACTCCGTTCACCTTCGACAGGGAGTACTTCTACCAGGATGAATATGTAACTGGTCAGGGAGAGGGGAGTTTGGGGCCTGACCCAGAGCAGTGGGCTCTATTGGAGTTTGAGCGGCCAGTCACGTGCCCTTCGCTCTGTCTAGTAATTGGCTCAAAGCTAGATACAGACATCCACGCCAATGCATGCCGGCTGGCTTTCCAGGGCCGTCTGCTGCAGGGGTTTGAAGATAAAAACTACGCTGAGACCGATCTACCTCGTCTGCGCATTTACAAAACCAAGCACAAGGAGGGACAGGTGGAGAGGGTGAGTGCACGCTCAGCAGTTTGTCTCTCATTTAAAATGATCAGTGTGGTGACCTTTCAGCCTTCTTTGGAGTCCGCTCCTTGCATCTCTGCCCGCTCTGTCACCTTGCGCTCCTTTTGCGTGCTCTGAATCTTTGGATGTTTCTCATTGCTGGTGGCACTGGAGCGTGTCGCAGACAGAGCCCCTATTGTATATTCATAAACAGACACGTACACACAAACAAGCATGCATATGCAGCTCTGGTGAGCAATATTTGAGGCATGGGATGGGTATGCATGCCTTAGCATGTGCTGTGACAGAGGTGTGCGTGGGTGGCCGCCTGACGCCACTAGTCCTGTCTAGCTGTCAGAGGCTGGCGCTGTTTGGACACACCTGAGTGGCACACGAATATCCACATCCACTGTGAACTAGCCTAACTCTCCCTTCTGTCTGCCTGGGCGTCTTTCGCTCTCATTCTCTTCCTCTCTGTCACATACTCTCGCCACCTTTATTTTCATATTTATGTGATTGCTTTTTCATTGTGTCCTGAATCCCGAGCCGCTCTCTCTGTGGTTTTCATCAAACATCTAACTGACTTAACTTGGATTTGTCATTTTTTCAGAAACTTAACAAGTTATATTAAAATTTTTGTTCACACTAAGTGTGATGTTGATAATAGCTGTTGTCATTCTGTGTGTTACATTCTGTGTGTGCAGCTTCCCTGCATGTTTCCCTCATAGAAAGGCAGATTCAGGTCAGGGTTCAAGTGTGTGAATTAGTTTCCTGCGTTAGCACCTCAGGCTGTTGACAGCTCCACTCGCTAACTCAGGAGCAGAACAGCATGTGCACGAGGTCAGACAGTGGTCGTGTGACGTTAACGTTGTCACTCGTGTGTCTCCCAGAATGCAGCAGTTATGCTTCAAACTTAAAGAATGTCCTTTTGGTAAAAGAACACATTAGTGGCATTGTTGAGATATGACGAACTCGAACAGCCACAATTCAGACGGTCTGTCAAACGACGTATACAGCAACTGTATTTTTTTTTTATCAGCTCATCAGTCACGCTTGCGATACATCAGGGTCAAATGTTCAAGAATGAATGAGGGTTAAGCAGAAGAGAAAGGAAGAGCTGGTGATGAGGGCGAGTTGGAGACAGAGCGGTGCCCTCACGTTATCAGATTAGCAGCGGGTTATATTGACTTAGTGATGGATGATAATCGAGAAATAAAAGCAAATATGCCATTAAGTGCACAACCATGGAAAAGAGAGTGCGAGACAGCCAGGCCGCGGGACTCGAAGAATGCAGCTGGACGGTGCAATTGATGAGGATGTGGGACAGATCAGCTCTTTGTGACGGAGGATTAAGTCACCACAAGATGAGCAATAAATGAATTATTAGATCATACGCTGCCTTGCACACTGTTTGCATCATTGTTGCTCTCTTGTGCCCAGGTAACCGATGATTACACTGTGATTGGCCGCAGCCTGTTCAAGAAGGAGACCAATCTCCAGCTCTTTGTGGGGTTAAAGGTCACCTTGTCCACAGGAGAAACTGGTGTCATTGAGGGTGGGTTTGGCCAGAGCGGGAAGTTCAAGATTCACGTACAAGGTAAGGATTTAGTGAAACAACTACCCTGATGTTTTCTGCTGCACATAACAGTCTCTCCCCCTTCATCAGTGCTCACATCAGGAGCAAATTCTCTGTCTTTCCTTGAATTTTTGGGGCTCACCGGACAGTTTTCAGGATGTGGTAAAAGTGGTAGGCCTGACATCCCGAGCCACATTCCCAGGATTCCTCTGGGGATTGCACGTGTTCCGGGGGAAGCCTGATCAGTGTTTATTTTACCTTCTGTTGCTCAAAACCCACGACTCCACACCAGGAGGGAAGAGAAAACAAAAATATCTAGAAAGAGAGCCTCACCTACATCCTTTTTGCTGCCTTACTCCTGCATAATCAAAAGTCTTACATATACTGTCACGCACATCTTCAGGCAGGAACATAACATGAGACATTCAGGGGTATAAGACAGAGAATGATGGGTTATGATCTGTTTGAGCAGTTGTACTCCTAACCCTCAAGTGAATCCATCATATTTTGTATAAGAATACTTTTTTAATGGCTTTACATACAGATTCTTACCAACATCATTAAGTGAGGTGGTCTCCTTGGCAAAGCCAAAGTCTGTGAGCTTGAGCAGGGCACCGGGTCTCTTTCAGGAATACAGTAAGTTCTCTGGCTGCTGGGAGTATTCAGGAATCTAACAAAAAGATATGATTACAAGATTAGTAACTAAATCACCCTCAGTTGAAAGAAAAAAAAAGTAAATTTCTTATGAATAAGTATGATAAGCCAATGACAAATCGCTTGACATCTCTGTGGGCGATGTTGATTGCGTGTAGAAATTGGATAGCCTCACCTGTGGTCTTCATGATGTTAGTAGCCTCTGAAGTGGTGAGACTGTCTGGTCTTAAAACAGATAATAAATGACTGGACTGAAAAGCTTGTCACCATCCATGCTAAAAATTCAATTTAAATTTGCCAGTTTGTTAATCAGTTCAAGTAAATCATTGCGATAAAAATTGCCAGTAAAAACCTATTAGGAATCTACTAGGACCAGCCAGAGTCTACGAAAGGCACAGAAGGTAGGTTGCTATGGTTGCTTTCACGCTCTTTTAGTATAACTAAAAGAGAGATTAGCAGTTGATCATTTTAAACACAGGTCTAAACAGATCGTTAATGTGTTCAACAGCAAAGATGGAGGATGACAAACTCTCTTAATGCCCCCTTTATGGTTCAGAAACTTAACATCAGCATGCGGCATGTACTGTACAGACATACGTATGTAAAGTAATGAATCCTGGTTTTCAATATTTTTTATGCAATGAGGAGTTTCAGCATCCCAGTTCTACTAAATCTTTTCTCAGCTTTAGAAGGGATGTATTGTCCTCATATTCTCAAAAGCAACAATTTTCCTTGATCAAACAGATTTCCTCAACCAGCTCTGGTTGCTCTTGTTGTTCTGGTTGCTCAGTTGTCAAACTGCATGTACTTCTGGATATCTCTGATTCTCACATGGTACACCACAAAATATTAAAGAGCAATGTTTAGAAGCTGAAAAATACAGTAAAAACAAAGCTTATAATGTAAAAATAAAACGCATATATTTCAAGGGCCATAAATAGAAACATGTTCCTTATCTAACTTCCTGTAGGAAAAAACCCCCTGAAAAAATTTAGATTCCAAGAAATTCATGATAGGAAACATTTTATTTTTAAATGTTATAAGCTTATAACAGGAGGAAAAGACGAATATGTAGTTGTTTGGAGGTTAAAGCAGTTTGTATATGCTGGAAGTCTGAAGTAGTTTCTTTCTCACTCAGTGTAAAAAAAAAAACAAAACAAAGCAAAACAAAGTATTGAAATGCTTTTACTCTAGTACACAAGTTAACTTGTAAATATTATGAGCTCTCCTGTGGCCAACACAGGTCTGTTTCTAATGTGTGTGCCTGCTTTTACACAGACTGCACCCACAGATTATTTCCTGTTCAAATCAGCTGTTCATACCTGCATTATTCATAGGGCTGCAACTAATGATTATTTTTATCATTCAGCTGAGCATATAGTCTAAGATAATATTCCTATAATTGTGTGTTATGTTAGAAATAGGTAAGAGGCCTATCCACAGATTTCTTGTACAGAGTAGAAGTAGTAGTGACCGGAGTATTACTGATTGTTACTACTTTTCTAAATATACCGACACAAAACTGTCAGTATATTTGCCACTGCACATGTTCTCCAAGCATGTGTACTTTACCACTGAAAAGCCCAAAAGAACTGTGTAATACATTAGGTTGCTGTCGTTGTATTGATTCAGTCACTTCGTATCTCCACAGAAAACAAAGTGATCTTCACACCAAAGACAGTTTTTATCCGTATTTTATGCTTTTTGCTTATTAACTTTGAACCACATCTGACAAATATTTTTTAAGTAAAAATCGTCATGCTTTGAGAGAAGCTTTAAGTTTGTGTAGTACCTGTAAAGTTTAATTTTGCTGTGTGTGGAAAATGCCAAGACATTGGCAGCATTTGTGGGCAGAAAACAAAATAGCAATCCTCATGTGTCACTTGAACTCAAGTGATAGGGTGTGGGAGGGCGTGTTTTGTGGTGGCGAACGGGGCATTTTCAGCTGATCAAAGATAACAAGAAGAAATTTCTGGCTGCGCTGCAACCATAACAACCCTCACGCTGGCATAACGATAACAAGAAGAATGCTGGCGCCGCTGTACGTGAGGTCAGACAGCCAGCGTGTAAAGCAGTGAACTGAGACCATTTTTTACCTTCCGTGTGCAAGGCAGCAAGCAAACACGCATTCAGTTTGTTCCCTCGAAAAGACATACAGACAGACGACAAGATATGATAGAGAAGGACTTGCATTGCACGCCTAACTGGCATCGAACAATAAACTGAGCATTCGCATGGGTTGGTATGGCTTAAAATAAGGCCAATATGAGAGGAAAGTGATGACTGAGAAGCTAACAGATAGATGCGACACAACGTGGAACTGTGTAGATTATAACTAGGAGCAACTGCGACCTGGTTTTCTACATACTGTCGTCAGTTACATCAGGAGCACGAAGGCATCAGTTGTTTTTGAGGTCAGCACATTGTTACAACATCAACTGCACACATAACTGAAAAGATCCATATCATGTATCACATATGCCATCACAACTACTGTTCATACTGTCGGACAGTATAAAGTAACAATCTTAACGTTTTCTGTGTTTCCATCAATGCAGTTTTTAATACAGTTTGAGTTGACCTTGATGTTGATGTTTTTCTTTAGAGGGTCTTCGACCAGAAACCAAGCAGCTGTTTTCCTCCGCCTCTAAGAAGAAAGGGAAGAGTGGGAGCAAAGGTGCAACTGCAAATGAAGAGGAGCCCAGAACAGATTTTCAGCCTGTTAGCATTCACTTGCATTTCAAGCGATATGTCTTTGATCCCCATAAAAAGATGGTTCAGTCTTGACCTCTGCTGCGCACACTTATAGACAGACACCATTGGTGACAGAGAGTAAGATAGAGAAGTTGTTTGAGAAGTCTTGGCACAAAGAGAGGTGACTGCCAGGCTGTGTTAACTCTCATTGCCTTTCTTTTTTTCTGGAGATGGAGACAGTCTGCTGAAATGCAATGATTGTGGGACGCTAAACGCATGCAAAGCAGTGATTGTTTTATCTCAGTTTAACGAGCTGGATCTAATCCTGTTTGCTCCATCAGAAGGGTGAAAGCTGCTCAACAGATCTCAATACGTTTGATTTATCTTTGAAAGAAATCAAGGCTTTTGTTCTTCTTTATTGATAAAAACAGAATTGATTCAATCATTCTGACTAGAAACTAACTTTTGTCTTTGTTGTTTATGTGTGTGTGTGTGTTTAGTTTTTTTTATTTTAAATTTCATCTGAGAACTTGTTGGCATAAAGACTTTAGCACTGTAGAAATACTAAACTCACGTTCACTCAGGTCTTCTTTGCTCAGTGACTGGGTTTGGCTGCATCTTTAACTAATCGGTGATCATTGGCAGTTTGTATGATATTTGATTTCTGTTCAATATTGATGATCTCAGAGAATTAAAACAAAACTCCTGTTAAGACTGTTTTGTTTTTTTTCGGGAGGGGGGGGGAGTATTTATGCATAAAGTAGTACACTGGGGGTTCAATAGTAGCCCTACTGTACTGTTCATATACTGATAATGCTCCAGCAGAGTGCAAGTTACAGAAATGACATTAGTTTTGCTAAATTTATAGTCAATAAAATATATAATGCACACTATATATCGTCAAATAATAATGCAAGCAATCAGAATTGCTGTTTGAGTTGAAAAGAAGGAAGTCTTGTGCATTCTGACTCCAGACACAAGAAGAAAAATGGTTTGCACATGATTTAGTCTCCCTTCTTTAAACCCTAAAAAAAGGGACATCAGTGTTGCCGCTAATCAGCAGTTATCGAGAAGTTGCTGTTCAGCCACGGTCACGTCTCTGTGCCTGAGTATGCGTGTATGTACGTGTCCATCCTGTCAGTGTTATTGGGCGGGGCTGTGAGAATGCAGGACGCTCGATATGTAGCGGATGATGTCAGCAAACTGTTCCTGTGAACAGCGACTCTATCTCAGCAGGAATCTGTGGAAATTGGAGAGAGGGGGGGGTAAGGAGGGAGGAGGGGCAGCAGGAGCAAGAGGGGACACTGGAAGGATTGTTCCTCTGAGTGACAGTCCTTTTAGTCTTATCTCCTCTCGTTCCTCTTATAGAAAACCAGACAGAGAAAAAAAATCTGTCGCTTTTTACTCCTGGTCTCTCCAATTTCTCTTTCTTGCTCCACCTCCCCCTCTTTCATTCTGGTTTTTATAGAACCCCCTCCCCTTTTTCTCTATTACTGGCTTTGTTATGAGGCTGTCATGGAAATTAGCTTTTTGGTTCCTAAATATTTCCCCAGTGTTACAATTAAACCGGCATACCATGACAGCGCACATATTTGCGTCATTGCCCAAGTTTAAGATCTTAAACATAACAAAACAATAGTGTGCATGTTTGGTTTGTTTCCATATGTCATAATCTCCATTACTATAAGAATGTCCTCAAACAACAAAAGCATTAAAATCAAAACATGGTGGATAAAAGATAATAGATCGCGATTACCTTGATAAAGATCTTGTGTTTCATTAATACAGATGTGATAGCGAGCACACTGAAACCCCCCCCCCCCTTTTTTTTTTTTAACATGCATGCTAATCCTGTTGTGTATGGATGAGACAGAGGGGTTACACTTATTCCTGCAACATTGTGGCCTACATGTCCTCATATTCTCTTTTCCCACACATCCTGTAATGTGCCCCCTTTCTGTTTTCCTCCAAAGAGATGAAATACAGCAATGACCATTTTCCCTTCAACACCCCTTTCCTTTTTACTGGTGACCTCCAGGTCAGACAGGAGTCGAGGGTCAACGTCTGAGCGTCTGATTGTTTATAGATGGAAAACATTCGCTGATGAGCGCTGATAACAAGCTGGGTAGGAGAAAGAAAAGAAGGAAGAGTAGATTATTGGCAAGGCAGAGGAGGAGGGCTGCAGAGAAGCATTTCAAGACAAGAGGAGCTTGAAAAGACTAAGTAGCAACTATTTCATTGGTAAACGGCTGTATCATCAATTAACAATTAATCCAGGGAGGCTAATTCTTCTGCATTGTTTTATATCTTATTTTCCTTGCAAGCAATTCCAGATATTCTTTGTGTTTGTTTTTTTACATTTGTATTTTATTTATTTATTTTTACCATACAAATGAGTCTAAAATAACTTTTTAAAGAATCTTTGCCATCAGACAGCTGCACCGTACTAATGAGACACAGACAGATAGAATCACCCTCGGCCTCATCACTCCTCTGAACCGTCACATGCAAATATAATTAGCTATGATTAAAATGAGCGGCGTTTAATTAATACCTCCGCGGCCTCTTTCTGTCGACTTTTCCATTTCCTGCGCCGCTTATCTCAGATCCTCCCATCAGCTGTGTAAGTCTTTCTAGGTGTTTTGTTCTTGACACGTGCTTTTGTAAAATATGGATGTGATCAGAGAAGAACATTAAACCTATATAAAGTCACAAGGTTTATTTCACTTCCAAAACAGTTTGAAGCACGTCTGCAGTAACCAGATGAGCACAATGTGAAAATGCAATTCCAAGTCATTTTTAAAATGTTTCTGACTTCAACAATGCCAAAGTCAGAACCACAAAATATGCACATCTGACTATCTGACTTTATTTGATGTTCATGTACTCTTGCACAAGTGTTAATTTAACATGACTGAAATTCACTTAAATTACCAAAATGGTTGTGGCCACTTAATCTCACTTAATCTTTAGTTGTGGTTATGGAGGGTCTTCAATTTATGGGCAAAAGAGATATTTAAATGATGCAAACTGTGGAAATATAATAATGGCTTATTTATTTATTTATTTACTTTTAGCACATGTGATATATTGAATGCTATTTCAATAAATAAAAAGTAAAAATGTAAGGGTTAGAAGCCAGAAACAGTAAGTGCTAGGATTTGGGACACTCTGCAAAAAAGAACTTTTGGGATGTGTCCACTTAGAAAAGGAACATTTTTTATTTGTCGGAAAAAATTCCAGAACTCAAAAAACAACAGAACAAACATAAAACTAATACTAATACAGATAAATTATATATAATATAATATAATAATAATTGTAATAATACAGATAAAACGTAAATATTCCCTGAAGACTCCCTTCTTTAGATATGAGGAGCAGCAGGCACCAGCAGTGGTGAGTGCAGACTGCCTCTTTCATTTCAGTCATAAATCTGCTGGCGCTGTGAGCTGCTGCTCAAGAGTTATTTTCAATTTTCATAAAAGTTGGGCATCCCTGTTTTGTTTGTTTTTTTCACTTTTCCTCTTTCACGTCTGTTTTATTCATTTTAGTATTATTAGTCTCAGGAGTCAAGGGGAGGTAAAATACAGACTTCTGCATATGTGTTATCATAATGTAAACATATAGAGAGATTACACTTCTGGTATTGTATAATATAAAAGCATTCTTTTCTTATGGACAACCCTCCTCATAGATTTGCAGTGATGTTCATTAATAGTTTGTACTGTACTGTTTGTTTTGTTTTGTTTGTTTGTTTGTTTGTTTTTACCAGAGAAGTTTGTTTCACATAATTTGTTTTTAACAGTCATTATAGTTATTAATTGTGTCAGCAAGTTTTAGAAAAAGGCTTTTATTCATGTAACCAGCTTCTAAAACCAAATTCTTTATATCCTTTGCACATTAAAGAGCCCCATTAGCTGATTTATCCACAAAACTTTTTTAAAGCCTAAGCAGAACACCATAATGAAAGAAAAGCTTTTAAAACCACCATTGTTTTCCCATCATCACTGAGTTGTTTGCATATCTCTTCCTCTCTCATTTACACAGACAGAAAAAACATGCAAATTAGTGCTGGCACCTCAATAAAGCAATCTATTGATGTACTGTTTCCACACCCTGGCGTACACACATGCACACACAGTCTGTTTTTACCGCTGCTGTCATCGTCTCATCTCCTTCCTCATCTCACCTCAGGATGAGGGGACGGTCAGTGAAAGGCAGAGGCTGATGGCTGAAGAATAACAGTCGATCATTATAGCTGAGCTCAGCAGAGTCCAGCAGTCCAGGTCAGTGACCATCTGAAGCATCACCTTGGTAAAAAAAAAAACCCAAAGAACCTTTCTGTGTGTCAGTAGATGTCAATGCACCTTCACACATACAGTGGAATGAGAGGAGACAAATATACACAAACACCTGCAGCTTTGATTGAGATTACTGTGAAGAGCAGTGGCAGTGTCTTTAGCTCTGTTTATTTATTTTTGTTAGCGTAGCATGGATGCATAGAATTATTGCTAGACTAATGAATTGCCCTATCCAGTACAATGGCCAGTATTAGGTTAATGATAATGCATGCATGTAAATAAGGGTCATGTAACAAGAAATTCAGAAACGCCTCAGGTAATTTTTAAGCAGTTAACAAACAGCATTGTCATTATGTAGTTTATTAATTAAGGATTTCTGTAAAGTTTATGTTTGGAAACATTAAGTGTGATGTGATTCCTGCTCCAAAAACGCTAAATCTGATTTGAAATACTGCTATCCCTTTCAGTGTTGTTGCATTTTCTTTTTCTTATCCAATTCAATCAATTCAGTGAGAGGCAGGGTGTACATCTTGGACAGGTTGCCAATCTTCCACAATGCTAACACAGAGAGACAGACAAACATCCAGGCTCACATTCACACGCATGCTCAGTTTAGAATCACCAATTAACCTAAAACGCATGACTTTGGTCTGTGGATGGAAGCCAGAGTAACAAGAGAGAACCCACACAGACACAGGGAGAATATGCAAGCTCCACACAGAAAGGCCCCAGACTGGCTTCAAAGTGGTAACCACCACAGCACCTTCCTGTGGGCTGTTATTTTATGATGTATATCTAGAAGTCCACTGCTGACGAGCTGCCAAGTGCTGGAGCTCTTCCACTGTGTCAAAAAGGGAGACCATTCAACTTTAAATGTGACTTTATGGGTAACAACGTCAAAAGAACCAAACATGAACAAGAGGGTGCACAGTGGCAAAATGGCACATGCCACAATTTAAGTTGCTAAATTTCCTCTCTTACTGATCCTGCTGGTCACACCTCTGACCTGGTCCACCAACTCATAAGTTCTTCAATTAAAAATAGCAGTTCGGTAAATTAGATTTTTCTGGGCACCTCACACGTTTGGCTGATTGATCTTTGTAAACAAAAATCTAAAGGTTGTCTTTAAATATGGAAAAATGACATTTGTAACAATATTATTACAATTTCTTTTATTTCATAAATATCACTGATCATACATTTCTCTCTTAACCCTCCGTTTTTAAAAATGTATTCTAACATAAAACATATAATTGTCATCAGTGATGCCGTTAGCTCTGTTTACAGCTTTAGCTATCACAACTATTGGCAGGATTTTACTTTGAGATCCTGTGTAGGTTTCCAGTAATTATGTTAAAGCAACATAGTAATGAATCTGAAGGAAAAGCCTGAAGCTGTTCCCATTCTAGCATTCTGTTACTGCCGAGGGGACTTTGGTCTGCAGGGAGGAGGGTTTAAAACTCGGGGTCCAGCAGTAAAATTGCTGCTGGTGGGGTCATATGATGCGCAGGGTCATGTGAAAAGTCACTTGCACTCTGCATAACCTTGTAAAAAACGTAAAAGACATGTCAGCTATTCTTGGATCTTCATGCTTGTTTTACAATTGAATGAAATGTCTTCAGGGAAGTTTGGGGGAGTCCATCTGGCCTGATGTAACTCAGAGGTAGATGTTATGCTTCGATTAGTCACCAAACATGATAGTCC
This sequence comes from Pundamilia nyererei, assembly GCF_000239375.1. Taxonomy (NCBI): domain Eukaryota; kingdom Metazoa; phylum Chordata; class Actinopteri; order Cichliformes; family Cichlidae; genus Pundamilia; species Pundamilia nyererei. The sequence goes on from NW_005187511.1 coordinate 179,945, forward strand.
CAAGCAGAAGAAGCCAGTCCTAACTCATTCCTCATGTGTCACGCAATTTATGTTTGTTTCAGAAATCACTGAGCCTAAAATATCTTGAACTAATTTATTCATTAGTGAATGGCAAACAGCATCTTGTTCATGTTCAGGGATCTAAAATCAAAGTATCTGGTAAGCAAATAAATACACTTGCATATATGGAACAACATAAAGTACTGTGCAAGAGTCTTGAGTCATGTCTAATGTCTTCACATTTGCTAGGAAAATGCAAAGCAGATGCAGAAACGTGCAAGACATGAAAATAAAGTATATGAGGCAAAAATAAGTTTGTACAGTTTTAACCTGCTGGAACATCAGTATCTGGTCATCTTCATTTTTCAACACGCACTGAACTCTCAGGCAAGATCTTGTAATTTCTTTAAGTGGTCTTCAGGAAAAGTTCTTCAGGCTTCTTGAAGGACATTCAAAGCTCTTCTTTGTATGTTTCTTCCTTTTGTCCCGTTTCCTGTTGAGATGATCCCACGTTGCTTCAATAATGTTGAGGTCCGGGCTCTAGGGAGGCCAATTCATGACTGATAGTGCTGCATTATGTTTCTTTTTCTATACTGGTATGCTTTTAATATTGGTAGTGGTTGGGAACATTGTCATGCTGATCATTGATTAACTGTGAAAAGATCTCCAACACCACCAGCTGAAATGCAGCTCAAAACCATGACAGACCCTCCACCATGTTTTGCAGATGATTGTCGACACTCACTGTTGTACCTCTCCTGACATCCTCCATACATATTGATGATAATTTGGCAAAAGTTTCAAATTTGGATTCACCACTCCAGCACATCTGTTGCCACTGATTTTCAGCTCAGTTTTTGAGTAATGTAGCATACCTCAGCCTTTTCTCTCTGTCTGCCATATTTAAAAATGGCTTTTTGACAGCTACCCTTCGACTGAGACTAATTCTGATGAGGCTTTGGCAAAGAGTGGATGGCTAAAAAAAAGAAACTGAAAAAGAAAACCCTCTTAGCTGCCTGTTAGCTAGGAACGTCTTCTTCTTCTGTTTTTTGATGAGTACAGTCTCTGGCTTCATGTGAAAATTATTTTTGATTTGTTATACTTTGTAGCAGCTTTAATTACTCTTTAAAAAATCTTTATTGAGAGAAAGTGTTCCAACAACAGCAGCGGGGAGAGTTGTACTGGACTGCTGTACTTGCTACTGTGGATAAAGCAAATATAAAATGTTTTTATATTTAAATTGTCCATTTGAATGCATTTGAATTTGACTTTTGCTGCACTGTCATTATGTGGGATTTGGAGGCAATGGAAAACCAGTAGCACACTTAAGAACCTCAGGATCTAAATTTGAGGAAACCACAAATCATTATTTAACTGCCAGTGAAAAGCTGTTTACAGATTTAGTGGTTCGTCATAGAGTAATACATTAACATTACTTTAAACCCACAAAAAAAAAAAACTCTAAAAGACTTTCTTTCTTGGGCAAACACAAAGTTATCAGATTAAATAATATTTATTGTGCTTTTTGGCCTACACTGTGTGTACTATAATGGACCAGTTTGTATATAGACTTAATCCAGGACTGACTCTGGGGTTCTGATGGGCTAGAGGGTTTTGTATCTTCAGGGGGACCCAGACATGGCTCTGGTTCTGTCTGGGACCCATCTGAAAGTACACTGTCAGGCTGGCCCAAACACTGGCTGATGGGGCTTTTAGAAGAGCAGAGTGAGTGACAGAAGTTTAGAGGAGATCTGACACTGCAGCCTGTGGTGCTGCTGTTTATGTATGTATGCTAGCCCTCCAAAACCAGTGTTTATGAAAACAGTGGCTCTCTGCCAATCAGATACAAGCTCTATGCCTGGGACAGGGTCGGCTCCTCCGAGAGCACAGAAAAGACAGAAAGACAGAAAAAGATAGAAATGTTCAAGAAGACAAGAAAAATGGACAGTAACACAAATGGAAAATATAAAAACCAGACAGGGGGGTTCATTTAATGCAAGTGTGGTCAGAAATGACTCCCCAATGCTCTCATTGTCTGTCTTTATTACGTCCTCTGTCAGTTTCTCTCATTCCCTCTCGTTCCAAATGTTTTTGCTAAACTCTAGAAAAAGTACTTTGCCTTTCTCACTAATCCTCTCCTGCCTTTAATTTGATTTCTTCCCTCTGTTATGCCCCTTCGGTTGTCTTCCTCCTTAATTAGCTCATATCCCTCTGGTTTGCCAGATTGGGGTCGTTAACGTGCACACGGCACAGCCCCAAATCAAACACTTGCAGCCCTCCCGCTCCCGAGCATCACATGCACAAACTTTTTTTTTGCTTCTTCGTCTTCTTTCAAGGAGAAATAATATCATTACATCCTGTTTTTTGGTGTTTTCCTCCAGCTGTAGCAGTTACCTGTTGTTTTCTGTTATGATGCGGTCAGGAGACGTGTCGTTTATTCAGGATCATTTGAACTGACCTTCACTCTTATTTTGTTTTACAGATGATATTCTATACAACCACTTTACTCAAAACACATTTCTTTATTCACTGTTGCTGCTTTGCAGCTGTAGTATCCTCCAGTATGTATGATTTGTGTAGCTGCACACTCACATGCTGGCTCTCTAAGTTTATTTCACTCGTCCTTGATCATTTTTGTGTTATCAAAGGAAAGCCGAGAGAAAACTGCCTCTCAAAGTTCACATTTCAAATATTTTAATTGTTTTATGCAGCTTTCATTTATTTTTCTAATAATCCCCCAAGGCAGCTGGAAGACTGTTTACTGTCTTTGATTTGCAGTACTGTAGCTTTCACTCCAAGCGTTAATTAACCTTCAAATGGAGAATTTATTGTAGGCACACGTGTGTGTATGTGTGTGCATACTCAGGGAACACACACTCACACACCATCATAAAATCAACAATGGAAGAGACTTTTTTCTGCCTTTCATCTGA
>NW_005187511.1:182946-188386 GCF_000239375.1 Pundamilia nyererei
CACACACACACACACACACACACACACACACACACACACACACACACACACGCACACACAAACCAGACAACATGCAAGTCGACATTTATTCACTCTCTTTCTCCTCCTCGTTCCTTTGTGCTCCAAAGTCTAACTCACATCTCAGCTTCCAGATTCTTTGAACTTCTGTCAGCATTAAAATAACATTACAGGTTCAAAGACAACAGATATCTGTTTTCTGCTAAGAACCAGTTAATCTCCCTTCCTTTCACTCTGTTTGTCTCGCTTCAGCTCTTTTTTTATTGTCCTATATGTCATCCTTGAGGTTTCTTTTTCTGCTCATTTGTTACATAGCTGGTAAAAATTTCTATTATTGTGATATAGGTTCTCATTAGCTGTTCAGTTTAATTAAATGAGCTCATTCTTATGAAAATTGGAGGCTGATAGTGATTTCCTTCCCTAGCAACTATCGCTCACCTTGCACAGCAATTCTTAATTAGAAACCAGCTTGATTGACATTGGGCAAGCACTTACGCACGTATAAACATATATACGTGATCGCCTTCTTCATTCAACGGTACAGCTAAACCTGAAATCACGTTCCCATATATTTATCTTATCGATCAGGTTCTTACTTTTTTCATGATATTGGAAGTAAAGATGTCTGTCCTCTCATGGATATTTGACTTGTGGTACTGAAACTGTCAAAAAATATACACATAAGACTCAGCAGCAATATATCTTAATACATATATCCAAAAACCTTTTAATACAGTTTAATGTGGAACTGAAGAAGAAGAAGGAAATTTTGAGTGATCTGTCTGTAGCAGAAATCTTTGCTACCTGTGGGTTTAGGTCACCACAGACACACAGACAGAAACTTGTCCAAACTGTAATTTAAGGAAGCTCTCCTCAGATCAGTGCAGTGCATGAAAAAAGAGAAACTTGTTAACAAATTCACAGCAGGTGTGGCAGTAACAACTAGCACTGCTCCCTGAATCACTTTGCCTCACCACCTGCAGCAGAACCAAAAGCTACACCACACAGCCATATTGTCCTTTGGAAAAACAAACAAACCACCAGTTCATTTATATAGAGCCAAATCAACAGTCACCTCAAAGAGCTTTATATTGTAAGGTAAAGATCCTACAATAATACAGAGAAAACCCAGACAATCAGATCACCCCTTGTGCGTAATGACTTTGTAGACTGGGAAAAAAGTTCCTTTTAATAAGAAGAAACCTCGGGCAGACGCTGCGACCGGTTCGGGGTAGGGGAGGATGACAGGACAAAAGACACACTGTGGAAAGAGCCAGAGATTAATAATAAGTAATGATTAAATGCAGAGTGGTGAATAAACACATAATAAGAGAAAAGAGGTGAAGAAGACACAGTCAGTGTATTATGAGAAGCTTATTGTGGTTTAACTAAAATCTTTTTGGCTGGCAGAGCTGAGGTGATTTTTTGGCTTATTATCTCAAAATAATAATTTCCTCACCTAAGAGAAAGTTTTAATTTGAGAAAGTTTTAATTTTGAAAGGCTTTTTTTTCCTAGTTCAAGTTACTTGTTGCTCTAAATCTTTGAGAACTTGGCATCGTGGATTTAGGCTGCCTCAGACTCCTGTGTCTCTCTTCTTGTAATCCCCATGATACTGAGATTGAGGTTGTGTGGGATCATGACCATCTGCTGCAGGACTCCTGGTTCACTCCAGTTATATGTTTGGCACCATTGTCACACTGCAGAATAAATTTAGGACAGATTTGACTCTTGATGGTCCCTTGATGAAACTTGATAGTATGAAAAACTGCATATAGTGGTAAATTTATTCTGACCCTTTGTTCGTTTATTTCCTGCTCACGTCTCTTCTTGTGAGAGCACTGATAGGTTAATTTATGCAGTGTTTACTGTCCCGAAAAGATTCCCATCAGGCCTTTCTCTCCTCTGTTTCTTTTTGTCCCCGTTGCTCTTTTCAATGCTTCATCGCTGCATATTAATCATCAGGTGTGTGTACATAACATCATTTCACAGTGGCGACAATGCAGACAGGGGCACAGACCATTCAAGGGTGACAGTGAGATACATATGGCAGATAATGCAGAACAAAATATCCCGTTCTTTTGTTTCTTCATCTGATTCCACGTCTGTGTCGTGAAGGATCGAATGGTCTATTTACTGTTGCAGCTCTCTAAGATATATTAGTATCAGTCTAGATTCAAGTTAGCAAGTGATCTATTGGTTGCAGATACTGTATGTATTTCCTTGCTTGTTTTTTTCTTTGATTCATTAACCATTAAAACTTTCATTGATCTTTATTAAATCCCTAAGAGATGTAAGTATTAAGGAAAAGTTAGTGAGCATTACCATAGGAACTACTAGATATTTACATTAAAAAATAACGCAGGTGAAATAACTAAATAAATAACTAAATATCTCAGGAGAATAAATACTTATATAAATATTAATTCTGATAAGTAATGAATCCTTAATTCTTATAAGTAATTAAGTAACAATCAGTGACACCTATAGCGCTCACATTGGTTGCTATAAGTGTCTATACAGCGTCTATACAACTATAGTAGAATGTTGTAGTTTACAAAATGCATTTAAATGATGAATTACTAATAAAGTTTTCTTCATACGTGGAAGTTGGCCAGTCCCTTCCTGCTTTCTCAATTCAATTCTGCAATACCAACAGTAAAAAGAACATAAAAAAGCTAATTACCCAGCAAAGACTTTGAATTCAGAGTGTGTATTTAATATTTTATTTAAGTTTATCACCCATTAGGGTGTAGTGTTTTAATTTTTAGCTTACATTTTTACATCCTATACATTTATACACGAATTATCTTGTTAATAATTTATGCAACAATTTTATCCTCTGTTCAATACTATACTGCTGCTGCTGAACCCACACTTGTCCTTTTAAACAATATTAGTTCAGTGTTTTAACATTTTCGATTTGTTGCGTTTTATACTTTTTATATGCGCCACAATTTGTTTCTTGTTTAATGGTACATCTCACATGATTTTGGTATAAATATAATTTCATCTTGCTTGGTTTCCTATAAGAGGTGCTAGTGATGCTCAGCGATAGTAGATAACCAACAGCATTTTGCAGATAAAGATCATAGAATAATATAAGAATATTTAATTAATGGTTAAGGGAAAACACAATATATGTTCATGGGTATTTTTTGTAATAAATATGTATAATTTATAATAATTTATGGGCAATTAAAAATAGAAAATGATTTTTATAAATTATTTAATTACAGATTTAAAATATACTTACAATGGAATTTAGTTGTACTGTTATACAACATTTTACCATAACTGTTACCTCTTATTTGTGAGTTTTGCATGTTTCAACGACTTAAGTTTGTGTATTCTCACAGCTGATGTGCCCATTCACACAAACAAACAAGCATGCAAACACACACAAACACACTGGTTATCATGTATTCAGCGTGTTTGGGTTGGTGGTTTTGCCTCCCCAGCCACTACCAAACTGAAAAATCAGATTAGACATACTCCTGGCTCTTGTTCCTGTTCAGACTGGTTGTGGATGGTGAGATTTAACAAGGGTTGGGGTTGAAGTTGTGTCTTCGTGGATGTCACGCCTAAGGCTTAAGGGTAGTTTCCCATGGAAATGAGCCATTAAAACTGAAGATTTATTTATTTTTCTCCTTTCTCTTTTCCTTGTCTGCATTTGGCATGGGGTGGAAAGTCAGGCAGGCTGTTTGGGAATGATGTGGGGGACAGGATGGAACGCCCCCAATGGAAGTCCGGCCCATGAGTTAAATTTCATAAATGGAAATGCTGCCTCGATTATCGGGTTTTATTATTTATTCAGCAAAATCTAAAAGGGGTTTGGTGTCTAAAGTGCTTCTGATTTTCTCCCAGTAATTAAAATGTGTAACTGGATGTCTTCCAGTCATAGACAGGGGTTACAGCAAAGGCATTAAAGCTGATAAACCAGTCTAAGAGGGGCCTTTTCTTTTCAGCTGTAGTTTTCCACTTCCATCCCTTCTCTGCCATGTTCTTCTGCACCCCTGAAAACAAGGCCAAGGCGTGCATGCACAGGCTGGTTTTAAGGAGATGGGACGATAGTAGACAAGTGAGGGATGTGGTTGAAGTTCTGCTGTTTTATCAGCACAGCACAAGGCCAGCATCGATGCACTGTGCCCAACTTTGATGTGCAGCCCAGAGACACCAAAACAAATTCGACCCTCATTCAAACAAAGCGAAAGCAAACCACAGCAAAGAGGACATGTTTGCTGCTCCTGTTCAGCAGAAACCTGCTGGAATTGCTTTGTTGTTAAGCTTAGCCTAATGCAGAGAATAAAGAGATAAATCCAGTTTTAGGTACTAAGGATGCTCTGCTTTCTTAAGTATCCATTGTTTTAAACTTTTGGACTTTGGGTCGAAAACTGCTGTTCTCAAACACCACATTAACCCCTTAGCAGTCCTACAAATTTACAATTAGTCCCCTAAACCATCCAATGTACCGTGGGCGGTACGTCCGACTGCTAACAGGTTAATTAATAGTGCAAATATTGAGAAGTTATTCAGAAGGTATAACATACAACCCATTATATTGCAACTGGAGCTTTAAAATTGTCATTAGCATTGCCTACAGTTTTAAATAAGGAATAAAAATGTTAGAGGGTGTTTGTAGGCAAAACTAAACTTTTAACACAACATGTCAAACAGTTGTAACTCTCAGTTAAATCATCTGACAATCCCTCATCCAAGTTTGTCGATGTAATAATAAAAGCTGAAGAGAAGTCCCTCATTAATGTCAAATGGTTGTTATTAACTGTATTTTCAGTAAGCACGAGCAATAAAACATGGAAACACAGCCCTCGTCTTGTATTTTAGGGATTACATTCATCCTACATTGTACGCTTTTGTTTTTCCGTGTATGTTTTTGCAGCAGTGATACGAGCTCCCCTGAGTTCAAGTAAATACCAATGCTCCCCATAACTGTGATCGTGAGTGTCTGCTCTTTCTGTGTATTAATCTCTGTAATCCCAGTGTTTGTTTAACAAAATATGTGGCTCATTTAGAACCTCTGTGGATTTAGAGGCAGGATGATATCATATGGAAAAGGTTATCTGGCTGGTTAGCTCGTCTGGATGCAGTTTTGACTCAGTTTTAACAAACTGTTCCTATCGTTTTTGTTTCTCTCTCTTTTTATTGGTCAGGTTTTCCTTCTTCTTCTTTTTTGCCGTATATTTTAATAGTCCACTGTTGATTAGCCATAATTTAACTTACATGACAGTTGCATAACAACTGTGAGGGAAACCCACCTCTTCACAGAAGTTGTGACTGTGAAGAGGTGTCACAGATATATATATATAAAAATAAAAAAAACACCCAGCACGCCCCTGCGGGCGGTTTATCCTTCAAGCTCGGGTCCTCTACCAGAGGCCTGGGAGCTTGAGGGTCCTGCGCAGT
>NW_005187511.1:188916-204814 GCF_000239375.1 Pundamilia nyererei
TAAATGGACTAAAAAGAATGGAAAACTTGGGTAATGCTATTAAATGCTATTAAAAAGAAAAAACAAACCTGAACATGTCACAGCTGATTAGGAAATCTAGGAACAGCTTACTAAAATGGTTAAAAAAAGAAAAAAGAATCCAACAGCTGAAGAAAAGTTTTTAATGTAAAATCACATATAATTTGGGGAAAGTTCAGAGAATCCAGAGGAAACTGTACTTGAAGGACAAGGGTGAAAATGAATATTGAATGACTGCGAGCCACAGGTACTGCTTTAAAGGATGACAGGAATCTGCAGAGGAAATCAGTGAATGGGCTCTGGCTTGTTATCCACATCCAGTAGTAACAAGCAGGTTATAACATTTATTAATGGGGGTGGATTAGTGCACATGGCACGAGTAACTTGCATCTGTGAAGGTTAAAATTTCATGCTGGAAAAAATATATAAACACAATGAAACATAAACTGTAATTTTTGTGATTAGATGATGTTTTTTTGGTTTTGTTTTTTAAATTTGGAGAGAGCCTGCTTATTTCGGCAATGAGGTGCCAAACTACATTCTGAATGTATTACAAGAGACGTAAAGGTGCTTAATGGGGCTAAACCGACCTGATCTAAGCTTTCACAAAGGAGTCTGTGAACCGTTCCCTCAGTATAAAAGGGAAAACATTAGCTTTCTCAAAACTACAGCAATTGATTTCCACTTACTCAGTTCAGTGTCTTTCTGCTGCCTTATGTTACTGAGTACCATGGATGTGTTTCCCCCTTAGGGGAAAAAACCTTTCTGATGAATATGAATGAAGAAACACAATTTCATTAGTCATAATATGGAAACATTTCACTCAGGTAATTTTATGCAGTTGTGATGCCTGTGTAAACACTGCAGGCAAGGTATGAAGGGACATGAGAGTAACTGACTGTACACACATAAATCGGCATGCACGTAATTGCTAACACAGGAAAGACGGACACATGCAGACATTTACAATCAGGTTTTCTGCTACTTTGATCCATTGGCCCAGGCCTCAAGGCTTTGAAAACCTTTCAGTATCTTGCTCTTAGTTTGGACCATATGGTTATTGTGGTTAGTCTAATGTCTAATATCAAGGATTAATGACATAACTCCCACCTGGAGAAGCAGACTTTGAACAGCCATTATTAAGCCTGCTGGACAGATAAGGCAGCCATTAGCTAAGCTAGATCATTTCATGGCTACTGCAACAGCAAGAGTGACAGCCCCTGAACGATGACTACGCCCAATGAGATGCACTGCTCCCCCCTTTTTTCCCCTCTTGGCATGTCTGCAGAAATGTGGTGGAGGGTATTGTGTGTGGGTTACAGGCCGTTTTGAATAAGCAATAAATGTTAAATCTGCCTGACGTTTTCAGTATCCATTACTGCAAAGAGCATAGTGAGGAAGGAGATGGAGATGAAAAAGCTGGAGTGAAACTGGTAGACGGAGGAGATGAGATCAATAGAGGCAGAATGGAGGATTGATTCAGGCTCTTAGATCCTTGAGATTAGTGGCTCGATTAGAGACAAATATGGAGGCTTATTCATGTGACCTTAGCAGTGACAGCCTGAACTAAGTGGCCATAGAGTAATTACATTCAAACCCCAATATCCCACTGATGCTGGAGATTTTGTAGATGACTGCTTCAATGGATTTTCTAGAATCTTACAGGACAAAAAATACTTAAATGGCCCAGTTTTAGAGGAGGCTGGTGCGCTCCGTCTCTTAATGTTTCTCTGTACACTTGATTTCAAACTCTGAGGCCAAGACATTTCTTTCAGTGGTCAGTCAGCCTAGAGGATTTTACTTACAACTTATTACACTGTAATCTTATCTAGTGGAAAACTCTATAGGGTAGACTTCCTCTTTTGCAACAAAATATGTTAAGGTGTTTTACGGATTAGTTGCAAACAATGGAGGTTTCATGTGGTCTGGATGTTCCAGTATGAAAACAGGCCCCATGCAAATATAATCAAATGCACCATGTGTAAAAGTCAGTATGTTATCTGTTGGCGCTTGTCTTTAGAAACAGGTCTGACGGGTGGATTTGCAGCTTGACCGGCATATACTCTTGTCAGCCATAAAAATGTGAGATAACATTTCATACGGTCATTCTTAACGACAAAGCGCATGATAAAGACTGCAAATAGGGCAGACGGAAAAAGAAAGCACGCTGGAAAATCCAGAAATGCAAAAAATATGAACGTGAACATAGCGTGACTCCACAAATCACATGGAAACACAATCTGAAACAAAGCAGCTATATAAAGAAAAGTGCAAACACTGATATTAATATTAGATGGTAATGACAATTACATTTGCAAATCTAGGGTTGGCAATCTTTAATATCCAAAGAAAAAAAAGTCTATATGGAGCAACAAAAGCCTATTAAATATTCACTTTTATTCATTAATGTGCAAACTTCTCCTCTGGCTATTTATGATTAGTTGATGTTTAATTTAGCATTGTATTTGTTGCTTTTATGAAATGATCAGTGTTGGGCAAGTTACTTTGAAAAAGGAATTAATTATAGTTCTTCAAAAAAGTAACTGAGTCACAAGATTCTAAAAGTAATTAATTACTTGAAAAGTAACTATTGCGTTACTTTGAGAAAAAAAAACAAACGTTTAACCCTCTGGGGTCCAGGGTATACTTGGCCATTTTTAACTACTTTTAGTTTTCCCTCCACATTTCACCTTTAAAAACTATTTACTTTGCCTTGTTTGGTCTCACTCTTTTCAGCACAACCTCACGTTATGTTTTCATTTTGACATACTGTATTAACACAATTGATCTAAAATCAGACAAAAAACATAAAATCCGAGTAGAAAAAGTTACATTTTTTTACTGTAACAACCACAAACATGTTTAATGAATCATATTTCATAACTTTAAATGCAAATATAAATTGTCAATTTTAAAATCTTATGCACAAGTTTTGCAAACAACAAAGTTATTTGCATCCATTTACCTTTTACCCCCTTTTTTAAATAACCATTTCAAACTAATTACATAACAATCAGCTGTTTTGCATTCAATAAGATGCCACACAAATGTGCTCAATAGTGATGAAACTATTGAGGAAAAAAACGCTGTGTATATACAGTATTGTTTATCATTACGTGGCTTATCAACACAGATTACTTACAGCTACTTCCTTGCAACTGATATAAGATGCGGTAAGCTGAACACAGCTTCAACCGTCTGTTTGTTAAAAAATAGTAACGCGACCGTACCGCGTTTTCTTGTTAGTAATGGTAACGCCGTTGTAACGATAGAAATAGTAATTAGTTACAATACTTGTTACTGAAAAAAGTAACGCCGTTACTTGTAACGCCGTTATTCCCATCACTGGAAATCATACAATTAAAATTATTTACTTCTTTATTTAATTTAGCCAAATTTGATAATAAATAAAACATAAAGCACCAAAACAAATTTAAAAGTTGTGAAAATGAGAGTCAGTTTCCAGCCCAGATGGAGAGTATCAGTAAACCAGCAGGATTGGTGGTGACAGTAAATCTGTCCAGGCACTGTTAAATTCTCAGTGTCCCTCTGAATTTGGAATCCATAGTGAGACTCGGGGCTGCCAATTTATGTGTATACATCCATGCTAAATGCTAGTATGCTGCATAGGTTTACTTAAATGGAGAGGATAAGGAGCCATGCTATTAAATTAAAACTGTTTTTTAATATTTCAGATTACTGTCTGCACATTTTTACAGTTGGAAAAGAATCACTTAAAGCAATGATCAATAAAAATGCATGCCTAAAATAGCAGGAAAAAAGGTCAATTTACATTTTATTATTCAGAAATATTATTCTAGTTTTCTTTTTGAAGCCACTGGAGATTTACTAAACAGTCACATGTGGCTCTGGAGCTGCATGACTGCATTTGTATTTTTAAAATGTTGCTGTTGCCTGAAAAATCCTCAATGAAAAGGAATCAAACAACATTTGTAAAATCATTATTTGCATGCACTTCACGACAAAAAGTGCTATTTTAATTTTAGTTTTTGCAAATGTAGCATTGATCATATTTCAGAACAGAGAAACATATATTGTCGTTTTGGTTTTTCTCACGGGGAAGGTGACACTGATGTGTGAAATCAAAATGAAATCTAAAAACTGAACTATTTCTATTGACTTGGGCCCTAAAATGGAAATCTATAAGCATTACAGTTTGGGGCTACAGAGCCCTTTGTATTCTGGGTTATTTTGCAGTCACACCCTATGACACAGGAAGTTCTGGGACTCGAAGTTCCTCCTTTAATTTTTATCTGCTGGAACTATTTTTAGCTCCCACTCACAGAGATACCGCACCAATCAAATCTTGGCAACGGCACTATCATTTAGTATCAACAAATAACAGATCTGGTAAAGTGGGTCAGGACTGACAGTGTGGAAGAATACTTTAATTTTTTTCTTTTGTGTCCACAATTCAAAACAAAGCATTTAAATGTTCCTGGCAAACCTAAATTTTAGTGTTAGATCTGCTGGTGGTGCCGTCTTTTTTGGTGCTCAGTGTGTAATTATTGTAGCTCACGGGTTGTTTATGATTGGCAGGTGGCGTTTGTTTCTGTTGCCTGCACTGATACGACTGCGAGAGATACGACATAAACACTTACAGCTAGAATTAGCGCAGGAAAACCCCGTCTTACTTCAGTGCAGACGGCCATTTTAAATTAGATGAATAAATTTGTGAGCTTAATTATTTTTGCTGCTCTGAGCTATTATCCTTCTCTATGGGAAAGTGAGGGATGTGACAGGACAAAGGGAAGGAATATGTGATCCCTAGAAAACAAAATGCAGATCTCGCTCACTTCCTTCTGTCCCTCTCATTCTGTTGCCTATAGGCATAACTTTATTTCTCTTACTCTACATGAGATTGGCACCAAACAAAACAAACTCAATTAACCTCATTTGTGCCCTCTAATTCTCTAAGACACTCCAGCTAGTACACAGGATTCATACAGATATGCAGAATGGCTCTGATACTTGTGCATAATGGTGCATTCGTACCAGCACTCTTCATCAGTGTATACTGTTGCTATTAAGCACAGCCACTCAGTCTCTCCTCTTTCAGCCCCGCACATGGTGTTTTTGGCCAAGTGTAATTCAATCAATTCACACCAGCTCTCTCCTCCTCCCCTCTTTTCCTGCTGAACTTGCCAGGTCATGTTCCGTGGCTCATGTGTTTGATTGAGGCCTCCATCTCCTGTCTGGGAGAAAAGCGAGGTGGGGTCCGTGGGGAGAGACCTGGTCTGGCCTGGTCACATCGGGACTGAACTTCACGAAGTTGGGAAACAATTACAACTTTCCCCATACCTCCTCACCCTCCTCCTAATTTCTCCACTGTCTGTCTGCCGCTATTCTTTTCATTCGCTCTTTTGCTTTAACACTGTCTTTTCCATTCCAGTCCCGGGGCACTATACACGCCTTTATTTATTTATGTATCAAGAAACGGAAATGGACTCCCACCCAGGGAAGAGGGGTGAGAGGGAGGTGAAATTGTGACTATGTGCACATGGATGTGTGTTTGCATGTATGTGCACACGGATGCATGCTGCATTTGCATTGTGTTTTGATGAATGGTATAGTATATAGTATTTATACCAGGCTGTGGTGTTTTTGACCATTTATGGAACAATAGTTTGTGGATTTCTGGGTACTTTTCATCACAGATGTGTATGTGGCACACTCTAATGTTGGCAGTTTCAGTTTATTCTGATCAATGATACTGGTATTTGTAAGATGTGGAGTAAATGAGCAAATGCAAAAAACAGCAGTAAAGAAGGAGACATAATATCCAGTAACTACACAAAGAATACAAAAACCCCCAAACATGATGAATGAAAAGAAGGATATAAAAAGGTTTAAATGTTAAAATGATTGTTACATATTTGAAATATATAGCAATCATTTTAAAAAATGACACATTTATCAGACGTTTAATCTACATTTAGTGTTGCACGTTTTGCAGCACCGAGAGCAAATGAACCCTAGGCAATGTTAGCATGACGGCAGAGTAGACTGTCTGCCTCCCCTCTTCAGGTTTCATTAGTTTTGAATTTTGTTTATCTTGTTACACACAGATTTGGGGCTCCAGTAATAAGTCTATATTTTCCAGAGAAGTGTTTTCAAATTGTTTAAATCTGCCTTCTTTGATTTTGTTGTAAAGCCACCCAGATGTAGCCCTCATACAGCAAAGTTTTCTTTTAACAGGGGTGGCTTACTGTGCAGGTCACGACTACACCAAAGTCCTCTGCCAAGAAGTCTCAACCACAAAAAATACAGAAAAATCAACACAAATGGAAAAGACAAAAAAAAAAAAAAATGAAGCAGGCTTACTCTTAGATGAAAAGTTCTGATTGCACTGTGCACTTCCCAACTCCTTCCTGTACATGACCTTTGCCTCACCTCTGGGAGACTCCCTTTGAATAAGTCTTCTTCTGCTCAGCTGCTCTGGGCTCCAGGTGAAGAGAGACGGGGGTGAGCTGAGGTTCAAATTGCCAGCTTTCTGTTTGCATCAGAGTGCACGTTATCACCTCCATCACTGCAGCACGCTGTTGTAATTGCAGCCTGTGATCTCTTTCTGGCCCAGCTTTAATTTTCCTCAGAGGAGATTTTTGAAGGTCTATCAAATGCTCTCCTCCACCCCGTTTGTCAACCTTCCACCCGTTGACTTCAGAAAATCTTTGTTGAAAAAAAAAAAAAAAAGCCTTCACTGAACTTTGTCACATCTTTTTGAGCTACATGTGTAGTTTATTGTAAACTTCACATGAAATAAGCGACCAACCAAATAGCAACAGGTTTCTTTAACTGTGCTTGACATTTCTTTGTTCTGTCAGATGCACTGAAATTTTAATACAGCTGACTGGAGGGGGGAAGGGGGGGCTAGGACTAGCTCAGGCTCCAGTTGCGCAACCCTAAAATCCCAGTAATCTGTGATCACTAACCTAAAACTAGTTAGTGATCTCCTGGCAACCACTGGGAAATTGACACCGTTGCTACATAGTTTACATGAAAGACACCAACTTGTCTGCAAACTCTTGCTAATTACTGGCTAACTGGTACTAAAATTGTGAAGAGTGCAATTCAAGCTGGAGGCAAAGACTTTCATCAAAGTAAAAGCTGCACATTTTGAAACACGTTGGTTTCACTTTAGGGGCAACTTTAAATTTGAAGGTGAACGGTCTCTTTTTCAGTTTTTCCATATGGACAAGTCGGCATCATCCATGCAAACTACAGGGAAAAACCCAGTAATCTGTGAGCAACCAAGGTGCCACTGACTGGTCCTTAGCTCCTTGCCCCTGGAGCTTTAGTCAAGATGAAATTCACAAGTTGAACTTGTACGATCGTTAATGGGAATGCAAGATGAAAATATGTTTAGATAAATCTGGGATTACACATTTAACAAGGTGAGTTTTGTGTTTCATGTTCAAGACACAGATAAGATACCAACCACAACAGAATAAAAAGACTAGAATAACAGTAAAACTACTAGGGCTTGGTGTCCCTTCCAAGTTAACAGTGGCGACTCAGACAATTCATATTTTTGTCTTTTTGGCAAAGAAAGCGAACAGCAACACTCCTGAAAAAATTAGTCACTGTATTTATTAAAAGAAGATAAGAAAAGACTGATAGAAAGTAATAAAAACAGCAAAGTGGTTTTTCAGAGAGTACTGTACATGTTCTCTAAAACCCTTGGAATCCTTGAGCACCTTATTAGTTTGACATCTGAATCTTTTTCGAATATTTTACTTTATAAGATCAATTTTCATTAGGCCAACATGCATAACTTTGTAGATATATGTAAAAATAACAAAAGAGAGACCCAGTGACTAAAATGAATTAAGAAACATTAACATTAACACACACACCAAGCCAGTATTCTTATGCATGCTTGGTGCTTTTATTGTGTGTGTGTGTGTCTGTGTGTGTATGTGTGTGTTTGCATGTTTTTTGTGTGGCTCTGAGGCTTGAACTCATCACCTGCAGGGTCAGCTTCGCTTTCTTATCACCTTTTCCCTCTCTGATTGGCCTTTATCTCTCCGCCCAGCTCAGAATCTGAGGTCATGATGCTTTACTGCAATGGAGCATAAATAGCCTGATAACACACTGATACCAGAGTTCAGCACTAATACACGAATAATACTTAACATTATATACTGAACGTCAGCTCGTTCCCAGCTGCTACCTACATTAGCAGAACCACTGAATTTTATGACATGCTAACAAAATTATATTATAAAGAGCAGTGTTTTTTTGTCACTGTTGTTCTGATCCTGTGAATCATAATAAATAAAGAGATAAAAAAATAAAATTTAACACTGCAAGGTCTTTAAAATGAGTTTTCCTTAATAGCTAAAGAGAACAAAAGATCACAGGAGAAAATCTTTTCTTCCTTTCTGTAATTTTTTGTAGAATACATTTATTTGTTTTTTTCAAAAATGGTCTCCACACAATTCTTGTTCGCACTGACAACACATTTTGTTTACTCAGTTGTGCTAAAGCACATAAAAAAGAAAGGAAATTTTTTTTCTTTCCTAATGGTAGAAATTGCATTTACTCAAGCAAAACTTTATAGGGCAACAGATCTAGAAAATATGATTTACAAAGTATGATGCACAGATTAAGCCACCTTAACAAACGTTAGCCCTCACTATACCAACTACAGTGTTCATTTTTTTTTACATGTTAATAAATTGATAATGATCTGTTAATAACAGTAACACTTGCAGGAGCATAATGATAATATGATAGTAGTTACAATAAATTAACCTGTTGTGAGAGTAAAAGCTGAGAGTAGCTTTTATTCAGTTCAGTATTTTCCCCTCATTTGTGTTTTGTGCCATAGGTCCTCTTAATTGAATAATAACCGCTTTGTCTACCATGACAACAGAGCTGGCTGCTACAAACCTATCATCTTCCTGGGCATTATGGCCAGAAACACTGAGCAGCACTGAAAATCCTTTAAGTCTTCTAATAAAAACGAGGTTTTCCACAGTGGAAAAAATTTCCTTTGCCCTGAACTCGACCATTCTCTCCCTCAACAACCAGCTCAGGCATTTAGTTTAATGGTGTACAGTATATCAAACACATCCAAATCTCAATTATCATTCTTAATGAGGGAACGACTCTAGAGGAATCCCCTTTCCATCTGCAACCTTCAAAGGTCCTTAAAAGAACATCTGAGGGTCTTTATCGGACAAAGTTTCTCCTTCATTTGAATAATTCTCTAAATCGGCCAGAGGGAGATATGAGAGTGAAGAGTGAGGTCCTAAACTCCTGAAACTGAAATGAGATCAGAGTATCACAGGGAGGGTGGGTGACATAGTAGACTATGATATGGATTAGAGTGTAGGAATCTTTATCATTCTCTCCTGTTTTCCTTCTTCCTCCACTTCTGCATCTCTGCTGTTTGCAGTAAAGCCCTTACATACACACTGGTGTTTATGCATGCACTCTCACACACTTATTAACATGAACACTTGCTCAGAGGTAAAAAGAGGGTCAGGAGGTGTTGGAGAGGAAGAGAAATGTCTAAGATATGAGTGTTCAGAGGGCCTGTATCTCATTACATAGGAGTGTGATAGCCATCAGAGTCAGAATAATATTTAGCACATGCTGCCTGCTAATGAAGCCATAATGTCCACAGACTGGAAATGAGAACCAGAGATGGCTCTCTTTTCCTTTTATCCACTCATCTTTACTGCTCTCTCCCTCCATGGCCACTTTGTTCACTATTGATTGCTACCTGTTACCTTCCTTCATTCTTTCTTTTGCAGCTGTTTTTTTTTTAAATTTAATTTATGTTATTTATCATTCTAAAATATTTTAAAAAGCATTCACTCCATATAGCAATGGACTTTTGTTTACTGTTAACATTTACTGAATAAAGAAAACAGCTTCTTGCTGGCTTCGTCAGTCAAACTGTAGGAATTGTTCTTCAAGTTGTGGTTTTTTTACTGTGATTTTTTTCCACTATCACTCACATTCAAATAACTTGTAGAAGAGTTATTTATAGGCAATGTATTAATTCATATATGATCATTTTAACCATACATATAAAAATTATTATCAGTCATCTGTGTCTGTGCACAAATGTTGTCTTTGCAATAATCTTACAGTATATTTGATCATATAGACTCATTAGATACTTCGTTAAATACATCTTGCTAATACAGGGTTGGACTCCCCTTTTTGCCTTCAAAACTGCTTTAATTCTTCATAATACCTTTTCAACATTGAGCTGCGAACATTCTTCAGATATTCTGGTCCACATTGACATTATAGCGTCACACATTTTCTGCAGATTTGTTGGCTTGGCACCCATGGTGTGAATTTCCTGTTCCACCACACCCCAAAGGTTCTCTATTGGATTGAGATCTGGAGACTGTGAAGGTCACTTGAATACAGTGACATATTTAAGAAGCCAGTTTGAGATGGTTTGAGCTTTGTTACATGGTATATTATCCTGCTGGAAGTAGCCATCCATCGTCATAAAAGAATGGACATGGTCACCAACTTTTGGCACTAAGAGGCCCAAAATGAGTCAAGAAAATATTCATCATGCTATTGTTCCAACAGCAGCCTAAACTGTTCATACAGTTTTCATATTTCATATTGTTTAGACCAAATTCTGACCCTACCATCCAAATGTAGCAGTTATTGAGACAAGACAATGTTTTTCCAATCTTCTGTTATCCAATTTTGCTGAGCTTGTGTGAACTATAGCCAGTTTCCTGTTCTGGCTAGAATTCCCACAGGCTGTGGACCATCTGCATCAAGATCTGAAATGTTGCACATTCAGAGATGTTCTGCATACCTTGATTGTAACAGGTAGTTATTTGAGTTACTGTTGCCCTCCTATCAGCTCAAAGTAATCTTGCTATTTTCCTCGACCTCTGGTATATACAAAAAATGTTTTGCAGAGAACTGCCACTCACTGGATATTTTCTCTTTTTTGGACCGTTTTCTGTAAACCCTAGAAATGGTTTATGAAATAATCCAGACCTGGAGTATTGGTTGTGGGGGTGAGACCAGCCCGTCTGGCACCAACAACCATGCCACATTCAAACTCACTTAAATTGCCTTTCTTCCCCATTCTGATGCTTGATTTCACCTTCAACAAACAGTCTTGAAAACTACATGTTTCAGTTCACTGAGTATGACTGGCTGATTTGATATTTGCATTAATGAACACTTAAATTTGGGCATGTAATAACACCACAGAAGCATTAATTATTTACAGATACAATCCACACATGACTGAGTGTTTTTGTATTACTCTAATCAATGCACTCACACCTAGCAATAAACTACACACACTTGAAGTTTTTTTTTTGGTGGAGTTGTTGTGTAAAGCAGGTTTCAGCACATAGATATCGATATCTAATCTCTGAATAAAGGGGTTAGTGCTTGATAACAACAGCACACATAGGCACATTTAAATGAAACTGTCAGCACTTTGAAGATCCTCAGACCACACTCATGGCTCTGATGGTGGATTAGCTTTATAGTTGAAACATAAGTTAGCTTTTATAGCTGTCCAATAAAACACTCTCTCTCTGCTAATCATCCTCTGCTGACTTGATTTGGTTTTTGCTCGTAATAAAGCTCTCTGTTTTCCATGTGTGGGCTCATGTGACATTTGAAAGAAAATGGCGTTTATTACAGCCTTATCGGAGTAAAGATGCAAACATGGAACACGCAGTCCCGTTTTTTCAAACAAAACATCACAAAAGTCATAAACTGCCAAAGAAACCTCTCTGAACTAAACGAAGCCCAAATAAAGAGAACTGTTTCTTTTTCGTTATTCCACGTACACATTCAAAGTTTGCAGTTGCTGGAGGCTAAATGCAAATCACCGAAAAGTTAAACCAAAGGAGAAAGTACATCTGAACTCAGCTTATTTGGTTAATGCTATTAAGTCTGCCTGTGTCATTCACCCTGCACATAGCATGCTCCCCCCCCCTCTCTTTTACAAGCATGCACGCACAAAAACACCTGCCCAAAAGAAAAAGTGATTGTTTCAACTTTCACCCTGCCCCACCACCACCAAAGCCCTCTTCCTTGTCGAGAAGATTTACATGCTCTTTTTCCCCCCTCCTGGCCTTTTATGTAGAGACTGTCCCCTGTACAGATCCTCCTCCCCTCCTCTTCCCTCCCTCCACCCTGTCCCTGCACAAACACAGCTGACAGGAGGTGGAGGCGCTGCTATGACACAGTCGCGTGCCGTCCAACAAATCCCTCTCAATCCCTCAGCCAGAAGGCCCCGAGTGGGCTTGTTTGCATCTTTGAAACTGTCCTTAGTTCTGGAGCGTGTGCATATGTGTGTTTTATGGCCTGTGTTTATGCGTCCTGTTCCTTGCGTGCTCATCTTCGCCTCATTGATTCTCCAGTGATTATTTACAATTATATTGTTGCTGTTTGTTCCACGGATCTGGAAGAGAGTTCATCGATTATTGGTTTTAAAAAAGAAAAACAGTGACATACACCGGCTTGATTGACTTGAAGAGCTCATCAGTGTATTGGACATCAATACAAGTTTGTTTTGAGCCAGCGTGTTGCATTCATCAATCCTCTGTGTGATCAGTTTGTCACCTCACATTAATGTATCTGTCTTTTTGGTGAACCAGTCTTCCTATAAATCCATCTTATCCTTTTTGCTTAGGCAGAAAGTTTCCCCCAAAGACTGCTGCCTACTTAGAAGTATTTATTGTTAAATACAACCGTGCTAGTGACTCCATGAGGCTGTAATTTAGGCTGCATTGTATGCAAGACTAGCTGGTGCTAAGTAAGCATTTTAAGTGTTTTTTAGCATGTGTATAGCTGATAGTGATTATTACTTTTTATGCATTTTATTTTTGGTATAAAGGCAACAGACAACTTGAAACATCATTGTGGCACTCCATTAAAAGTCCAGGTCATCTTATTGGTAGCATCAGAGGATAGGTCAGGGATCGCCAAAGTCATAAAGATTTATCCACTTGACACCATGAATCTGTGTGTCACCTTCAGACTGTCCAAAAACAAGAAATTTGAAGCGTACAACAATTCTTTTCATCAATTGTACACGTGAATATCACTTTGAGGCTATCCAGAAGCTGTTTTGTTTCCACCAGGTCACTTACCTTTCCCTTGTCACGTCTTGTACAGAGGTTGATGTTTGTCTTTGCTGCTGTTAGGATGTTAGAAATAATGCTGACAGACTATTGTCAGGTAAATACAAGCTGCTGGTGGTCTGTTGTCTACCCAATTAAAATTCTTGACAGGCTTTATTTTATTGTTCTTATTTTCAAACTCAGAACCAAAAACACAGTCAGCATACATCCGAAAACAAAAATTTTGTTTGAGCTTTCCTGCTGATATTTCTGTGCAAGTCTGTATTGTTTTCTCCTTGCATTATATCTCAGGGATTGAAGTGAAGCAGTCAATTATGGATGGATTTCCTTTGCTGTGTGGCATTTTAACCAGAGAGACAGCTCTGCAGCTGCTTGTGTGTATGTGTGTGTGTGTGTGTTTAACACTATGGGTTAAACACACACACACTACAGCCCTCCAGCTCTCCTCAGTCCAGGGGGCAGTAAAGTGGTTATCTCTCTCTTTCAGATCCTAATCTGACAGCAGCTCCTGCCTGTTGCCAGGTTACCCCTGGGGCGTCAATCTCCATTTAAATCCTCACTGCCTCCCTGCCCACCCATCAACACCAGCCCTGCGCACCCACCACCACCACCTTCTACTGCCATCCTCCACTACCCTCTTCTCAGACACCCCTCCACCCCTCCTGAGCCACCCCTCCTCAGCCTTTAGGGTCCACAGTCTACTCCCCAACCCCTCCATCAGCCCCCATTCTGACTGTGATAGTAGCATTAGACTGAATTTACGCACGACAGCAGGTGACACATGGATGCTTTAGAATCAGCTGGTATGGAGGAAAATATGGAGTCTGTGTTTTGCTGTTGCGAGATCAGTGATGTCGTTTGTCTGGGTGTTCAAAGGGGCAGGTTGTTCCCACCATTCTCTGGCATTCGTCAGCTCAGTGGTCAACAGGGTCTTGTGGAGCAAGGATGTGGGCTGAGAGGGTTTGTTTTAGAGAAGGGCGGCAGACAGGGGGTCTAGGAGCTGTAGGAGGATGTGAGCAGAGGCTGTGCAGCTAGCTCTGCTTCGACACATGAGGGGGAATGATGGAGAGATAGTGGTATCTGAGACTGAGAGAACGCTCCTTTTCTTCTTCTTCTCATTCTCTCTGTCCACTACCAGCTTGTGAATGGAGGCCCATTGTGTATCCTGGAAGGGGCATCTTACATATTGACCCTCACTCAGAGGTCAAAGGGCAGGCAGGGTGGATGAGAGAGAGCATGTAATTGTAGCGCAAACACAAAGACGAGCCCAAGGAGAAGCCCTTCTCTTGTGCCAGCTCAGCCTCAAAGAAGATGCCAGCCTGAGATGGGCAGAATACTGGTGAGCAGGATGCACTTCCTGAGCTCTCTGTGTACAGTACAGCGTCTGTCTGCTCTTTCATGTGACTATATAGGTTGTTGACTGGTTGCGACCCCGAGGCTAAGGAACTTGTTGCATTGTTTTCCATAGAACAGACAAGGAGGCATTGTTACCTTTGGCCTGTTGCACGATAGACAGACAAATAAACATAAAGGCAGATAGAGAGAAGAAAGGGATAAATGTGTCAGGAGAGCTCAGGAATTAATGTTTTTACTGTTAGCAGATCTTATATTGCTTTCAGCCTCCATGTCATAAAATTTGTTACATAACAAGCAAGTGGTGCAACAACCGATTTAAAAACTGTTAAAAAACTGTTAAATGACTCAGTCTTTAAACTTAAAAAAATCATGCAAGTGTTAAATGCATTAAGAATTTTAATTTACTCATAAAGCATTTAAAACAACAACAACAACAAAAAACCAACTAAATCTTCAGCAGGACATGACCCATGGTTATATATGGTTATATGGCTATATACACCACTTAACATGTTGGAAGAAGATTTTATGTCTTACACTTTAAAATAGCACAGCAGGACCCATAGTTAATCCTGTGTAAGTACAGATATGTAAGAAGCAACATATTACTTTTGGCAATATAGAGTACTTACATGTATGTGTATACACAATAAGGTTTTTTTTTATTTGTTTTTCCAGCAGCTCCATCCTTACAGAAATACTTATGGTGGCCCTAAAAGGTCAAATACACATGCAAGCTAAGAAAACACCAGCAATTATTCATTTCTGATTCATTTCTGATTCATATAATACTGTAAATAAATGTTTGCTATTAGCGGTTTACTGTTAGCTTGTCACTAATGCAGTTGTTCTATCAGGCTATTGTCTCCCTTAAAACACTTTTTTTTTTTTTTTTCTATTTCCATTGTGGTTTCTGTTGTCTTTTGTGTGCGTTTGCAGGGTTTTTGTATTTGCTGTTGTTTTCATGCAGTGTAACTCAGGCCCACTGTAACCACTTCTGAAAAGATGAAAGAGCGAGGAGGCTGTTGGTAAAGCAAATGAAAATTTAAAAAAAAAACCTTGTTTATACATATACATGTAAGTCCTTTATATCATGAAAGCGTTAAAAAGGAAACTATAATATTTACAACATTGAAGGATTGAATGACGGTAATTTTAAAATTATGGACAACAATCTTGTGAGTATGCTACAATTTATGTTCATACTGAATGATTCTGACCTCAGAACATTTAGTGCTACTGTACAGCCCAGATGCATTAAGTGCATATTTAATGTGCCCTTTATTAACAAAGTAAAAAGCAAGGGAATGAAGGTGTGTGTAGCCCATTGGAGTTATGTACAGGAGCCAGATGTTTGTGTTTTGGGGTTTGGTGTTTGTGTTTTTTTGTTTGTTTGGTTT
>NW_005187511.1:205778-211780 GCF_000239375.1 Pundamilia nyererei
TATATATATATAATATACACTCATATACATATCTATACCTTACTAAAGGTACAAATTGTGTACCTTTAGTAAGGGTTCCATCTCCTTGCAACTCGGAAAGTTTTTGGTTCACCTGTGATTGTAATGTATTTTTTATTTCTGTATTTATTTTGCTGTTGGGGACTAGTTGCTGGTAGTTGCAGTCACTGCCTGATAGGAGGCAGCCTGTCTTGAAGCAGTCACGATCTGACTTGGACTCCCTGCAATTATTCTCAGACAGACTGTTGAAAGTCTGCAAATAATTGCCTTCTTCCTCTGAAGGGAGGGAGCATGTAATTCCTGTTCCTGTTGTTTGTTTGTCTGTCTGTCTGTTTGTTAGCAGCCCAGCATCCACAGTTTTCACGATATCATTTGGAAATTTTGTGCGATTGTAGATACCAATAACAACTTCATCTTATTTAATTTAGGATAAAATCGGGTCAAGGTCACACCAAATGTGAAGATCAGTAGAAACATATATTACGATAAGTATATTACCCCATAGTATGTAACAGTATACTAGCCCTTGGGGTACACGAATACTTGGCTGAGCAGTTGACCTTGACCTTGATTATTGGTGCCCAAAGTTGAACTTGAAAAAAAAAAATCAAAAAAACATATCAAGTAATATATCATACGAAAGGGCATGGAGAGAGCTGTACGACAACTTAATTTTTTCCTACAATGTCACAATGATGCCATCAAGTTTTGCAAAATCACACACTTTATCAATATATCTTCAAATTTCACGTTTTTGCAGCTTTTAGAAGACAAATATTTCAGCCAGTTCTGCTCTAATAATGTTGGTAAAGATATCAACAATACACCATTTTAGTATTTAATGCTTCAAGATCATAGGTCAAAGGCCAGGATCACATGACTTAAGGAGAAGCTTTTGTTTCCACTGGATCATAAAGCATGAACGTTTTTCCCTTCCGGGGGGTGTTATGCACTCTGTGTGCTCTTCTATATCCTGCGATCCATCTGAGTCAGTCTGCACCAATAACCCGTCTCTGACATGTCACTTTGCACTGGACTCAAGTGGTTACCAAATGGTTGTATTCTGGTGATGTAACAATCAAGGTCATTGACCACCTTTGTCATTTTGTAGTTAGATTGCAGTCATGCAGCAGCTATATCACTATTAATGGAAGAATTTGTGAATTTCTGTTTCAAACATACAAGGTTCTGGCTGGATTTCATTTTTGTGTATGCAAACAGCAGCAGATTTGCAACAGATGGCAACAGATTTACAATTTTTGCTGATTTATCACAGTTAACAACCATACTACCACAACCAGATTGTCACTGGTCAGAAAGTCACTCTGAAGATGACAACTGACAGCAAGCAGCGATTTCAAAGGTAACAAGATCGCAAATTCATTGCATGGGGTTGTAAAATAATAATTTGGGTTGCAACATTATTCCCCTAGAATGACTGTAGCGTAAAATAAGCGAACTCACTGCTGCGACATGTCATACATGCATCAGAGTGGGTTCAATGGTTTCATCTCACTTTCTTAAAAAGAGTAAAATGTTGAACTTTTCCTGTAATATCTGTGATTATTTCAGTAAATAAACAAATAAATACACTGTGAGCTAAGCTGCCATTTCTTCACGTGTCTTGTGTTGTGTGCACATACATGCACCTGGTCATAAAAGTGTTTCTCTTGTGTCCTCTTGGATCTGGCATAAATGTGCATGGGTCCTTGAAATCTCTATCAGAGAGATCTGCTGTTGACAGGCAGAGCCGAGGTCAGTTCCTGGCCCTCTCACCACGCTTTGTCTGTGGGATCCCAGGAATGCACAGGAATGTGGGCTCCGACAGGTGGCGAGGTCCACCTCACAAACAGACACACTCAGACACAACTGCACCCCCCACCCACCCACCAACCGTTAACTTACTTTTTCTCCCTCTGCTAGTTCGTCCTTCTCCGCTACACCTCTCTCCCTCAGTCTGTGTCTGAAAAATAAATGTCAGCAAACTGCTCTCCTGTTTTCTGCCTGCGCAGTCAGGCACAAAAATGTAATAAGAACGGGAGTGCGGGCATCTCCTTTTATGTTTTCTTCTCTTGGCAATTTTCTTCTACCATCAGATCAGATTTTTGTTTGGACTCCACTGTCACCACATACAGGCAGACGTTCCCGTTCTCCCACAGAAGGACTGCCAAGATGTTTCAGGTAAAACCAGACCCCTCGTTCAAAACTCTGGTTCATCTAATCTACCCCAGCATGGAGCCAGACAGATACAAACTGGAGAAATAACCTGTTTCAAGTAGCGCTGGATAAAACCGAGAAAACCCTTTGCTGTTAGCGCCCCCCCCTAATCATCCCACCACCCTCTTCCCTTCATTCAGCTTGTTATCATCAGTTAGATTATTGCTCCTGTAGAAACCTGGGGCTCCCTTGGGCTCCTCATGCTGCCAAATACAAAGTAAGAGCAAATTATTTATATTCACTTGCAATAACAACAAAGACATTAAGTTAGCACCCAGGTGTTAGCTATCATATGCTTGTTTTCTTTTTAGATATACCAACACTATAGATCCCAGTGTGAGGTACATTTATTAAAAATGCAGGTGTGAATAATAGCAATGATTGCTCCATTCAATTAAGCTTCCCAGTAAGCAAAATCCTGTGAAGTGGCTCACATGTATGCAAGTATAACAGGAGCCTGCTTTGAAAACATTACACCAGCTGCATCGGTGTTCGTGTGTCCAGTTTAAGAAAATATTTGTGCAATTAGTATTACAGAGTTATAATTAATTTCAATGTTTTGATTTATTTGTTTGTTTTTTGTTTTATATCAACACAAATCTTATTTTCCTTTTAATTAATGTGAAAAAATCACTTCGTCTTTTTTTTTATATCAAAATAATGAGAAAAATTGAAGATTCTGTTTTTTACATGTCTACAGGCACTGCAAATAACTAAGCACAGACAAAAAATTATAGAATAATAGCAGCTATTTTTCATTTATAGCTTTTCACTAAACCTCCTGTTGTGTCAAGCTTTTGACATCTTTTTTAGGATGGAATTGGTCTGCCTTGTCTTTTTCCATGGAAAGATTTTGCAAGTGAAACACCACAGAGTTATTTAATACATTTTCACTGACAACTTTCACTGACCTGTCCTGGGTGCACCTCATCTCTCATCCTACGACAGCTGGTATGGACTTCTGTTCCAGCCCTGGCAATCCTGAACTGGATAAGTGGCTGTGAAAAATAAAAGTGATAAGAGTAGAAGAGAATGGTAAATGGTATAAATGGCCTGTATTTGTATAGCGCTTTACTTAGTCCCTAAAGACCCCAAAGCGCTTTGCACTACATTTAGTCATCCACACATTCACACACTGGTTGGATAAAAAATGAAACAAAATGAAAAATACAGTTAATGAAAAATCATACAATTCAAGTTGTTTTGGGGTTGTTGGGTTTTTTTTGGCTTTTCTTTGTTTTTAATCTTGTCAGTGTGATGTGTCTCAACAGTCTATGGGACGAAGTTTACCTCAAGAACTTGAAGCATCTGAAGCAGCTCCTCTAACTATGAACTGCAGTGACAAAGACAGCCAGTCTCTGTCAGACATTACAGATTGTAATTTTGCATTGAAGCATCCTTGGAGTACATTTGCATTATGATTTGATTTTCATTTTCCTACATGTAGAGATACATATAGTACACAGTGTATTCAAATAGAACATATCTGCAGCCTTGTCTCCTTCCTCGCTCTTCCTTTAGTACAGTGCGGCATCTGACAACCTCTTGGTCTCTATTATTGGATCACTTCAGGGGGGGAACCAGAGCCATTCAGGCCACCTTTGACACCATCTTCAGCACTGTCCTGCAAGACTTCTGTGTCCTCTGATTAGATTTGACTCCTCAAATTGAATCTTCCTTGGAAACAAACACCCCTTTATGTACATGAACATGCACACAAACACACTGGATACTGAAACCCTACTTAGTTGATTGTTTGCGCAGTGACTCTTATTCACAGTAAAAGCTGCTAATAGGGGCAAATTACTGCCAACAACTTAGAAATATCAAGTACCTAACTGCTTGGCCATAATGTAGTTAACTGTTGACCAATCCAATTATGGGCCTGAGAGGGCCGAGTGGAGCCAGGGAGGAACGGATGGGATGGAGAGAGGGGTGTGCCAGCCTCAGGGGACAGGGGAGTGGAGGGTACCTGGCTTCTAGGCTGCTGACTGTCACTGTTTGGCTGTAATTGGATTTGGAGTGGACCACAGGGTAGAGTTGCCCCTGACATCCATACTTAAGCAGGCTATGTTATCTTATCAGTTTTTATTAGCTAACATAAAACAGCTTAGTGTCTCTTATTCCCGGTGTGTCATAAAATAAGCTTTCTTTAGTCTCATTTTAACTTGTGAGGACAATTTAGATTTCCCTGAGCTGCACTGTGTGAAAGATTGCAATTCAGGAGGCAGAAAGTGATTCTTCAAACCAAAACGCTGAAGATAATTAAACAATTCAAAGAGCACTTTTAAGGTTAAGGTAACAAAAAACCCTCCAAAACCTTTAAATCTGTTGAGGACCGCAGCATGTTTGTTTTTCTTCTGCTGGGTGAGACATTAGACTGGTGGTGACCTAGGAGGTCAGCAAGAACACAGCTCTCAGCTCACCGGGTCAACTTTGTTTGACGTCGGGAAATATTAGAGCAGTGACTCAAACCAGGGCCGTTAATCTAAGCTAATGCAAGTTTGATGCAGCTGTATTTCTCCCTCTATCTCCACTTCATTTAACCTCCATTACCTCGGCATCGTTTCCTCATTCCACGTCCCTGTCCCTCCTTACCTCCCTCCCCCACCTCCCCCCGCTGTCTCCCCATGGTGTTCTGTTCAACTGTCTCCATTACTCGGACCCCCCCTCGTTCCCTCCCCGGTACCGCTCCCCTTAGGCATCCCAAACCTCATTTACACAGATATGTTTAGCCAGCACAGGAAGCAACCCGTGCCCTTAACAAAATTACCGTCCAGCCAGCGAATGAGCCGCAGGGCTGGTCTGCGGGGACCAATCACAAAAGGGCCTCGACTGTAGCACTTCCTCCTTTTGAAAGGAATGGTGGTTCCAAAATGTTGACTCTCTTTTTTTTTTTTGTATTCCCCATTTTGCAGTGCGGCTTTAGACCCGACCATGAGCTTACCTCTCACAATGTGAACTAATGCAGTCCATTACAGCTTTTATATGCCTTCATGTGTAGCTTTGAATGATGGTGATGATAAGGGCGGTAATGATCGTGATGTAAATGCACTGAGTGCTGCGTTAACAGACCCAGGGTGCACGGCTGGGCTCTGATCACTATCTCTGCGGCGCCTCTGTAATTTGGCTCTGAAGTTGGCTCTATTAATGGGACTTTGCTTTTCCTTTTTCCTCTCATATCCTTTAATTCTCCCCATCCCTGCATTCCTCTCTGAGTCTTGTGAAACTCTTTTGTTCTTCCAGGCATGCTCTTTAAGAGATCACACTATTTATATTAAAGTTGATATGCCCACAACAACATTTGCCACTAATATTCTTTATATTTGCAAGGGCATGAAGTGCAACTATTTGGCCTCTTAGTAAACTTTAGCAACCTTTATTCTGAACATACCCTCATGGGTTTTACTGCTGCAGGCCTGTGGCTCTGTGGGAGCCTAAAGACTCCCAGTCTTTGATCAAACGGAGGCAGTCCTCTGTTTGATTCCCCATTTAATATTCCAGTGTTGTCTGTGGTCTTGAAGGGACCACGAGACCACTTAAACAACCCTGTCTTCCCACTCCTCCCCCTTAAATCTGTTTCAGTATGCATCGAGGAGTTTGGAGGGTAACCATGTGAGATATCTCTCCTCCCTCATTCCAATCACCTCTCCCTCCATGCCCTCTGCTCAGGTAATTAACTTCTCCTTCCCATCTCGATCCTCTCCATGCCCGGCCTCTCTCTCTGCTCCTTATCAGGGCTCCTTTCACACTGTTAAAACTATCAG
>NW_005187511.1:211827-214163 GCF_000239375.1 Pundamilia nyererei
CCCCCCGTCTAATTCCTCTGAAGGAGGTGGCGAATAGGTAAGAAACTAATCGAGACCTGCCTCCCACCGCCTCTCCTCTCTCATCCTGTCACTCCCCACATCTGCTCACAGCCGCTGTCTCTCATCAGTCGAATCACTCTGTACGTGTTTTGTCCCCTTTTTAAAAGAACTGGGGTTTTCACAGATTCATCTCCCTCACCTTCAGGTTGAATGGAGATTCAAGAGCGAGAGATTGGATTAATTAGACAAGTTATCCTGATCAGTGAAAGAGAGACTTGATCCTTGTTCACTATATCCTGATTAGGACCAGCACACACGCACACATTGAAGAGGCGAGGTGAGCAGAGACAGGCTAAATCTTTGACTTTTGGAACTGCTGGGGATTAAGGGAGATTGTAATTGCTTTTCTCGCCCCCCCGCCTCCTCATCTCAGTTCATTTGTATTGACAACTTGTTACTCCTGTGTCACACAGCAAAGAGCACAAAGGTCGCAGCTTGGTGAATAGAGTTGGAAGGACGAGTGACAAAGACAGAGCACGAATGAGGGTGCAAGGAAAAGAAAGAAACTATCATCTCTCCTTCTAATACTCTAATGTCAACTTCTGATCTGATTCAGAACTTCTGTAAGAGTTAAAGTGCTCATAGTTCGGAGATGTGAATGGAGAACACACAAAGGAAGGCGCAATCTTTGACAGATAATCACTGTCACAATTATGATAACGCACGATAATAAAGAGAGCACTGACTGAATGTTAAAGGCATAAACTGGAGAAATGCACTCTACTCTCGCGCCTTCATTTTTGCCTCTCTGTGTCTTTTTCTTGCCTCCCACTATTTATATCCCACTCTAACAGCCTGCGACTCGTAGTGTGTGGTACTGCTCGCTGAGTTAGAGGTCAAGTGTTAAGTGTTGTGTGCGTGTGTGTGGCGAGGATTTGTTCCAGATCGTGTGTGGTTAACCGAAACGAGGTGAAGTGCACTACTGAAAATGAGCTGAACACCAAAGCACAAACAATCCACATCAAGTGTAATAAATATAAATTCAGCAAATACTGTAATGTATCAGTGTTTGAATGTTTGCGCTTAGATGGCGTTATTTCTATAAGTATAAAATAAATAAAATGAACTACAAGTAGAAACAAATCCTTTTTGGAGTCTATTTAAAAACGTGCTTGTCCTGAAACTTTGCACATGGAAAGTAAGGCCATAAAGGGCGAAGAAAAGAAGTTTTTTAAACATTATTTAGGCAAAGAGCAATGTTTTAAGCACATTTTATGAGATTTGGCTGGTGATTATGGTGGTCCTGTTCATTAGCAACTTAATCACTCTAAATAACTGCCCAGAGATGTCACAAGACCATAAAGACTTTTAAAAAAAAGCTGTTAAGATAAAAAAAAAGTTGATTCTGAATATCAGAAATAGACAGAAAGGAGCTAAAATCATGTGAAAAACTAAGTACATCCCATTATTCAGTAGCTTGGAGAAACATCTTTAGCAGCAATAACTTGACATTTTCATTTTCTGCACGACTTTATCAGTTTTTCATATTGTTGTGAAGGAATTTTTTACCGCTTCAGTTCATTGAGGATAGGTACAGCTCTCTTGAAGTCTTGCATTTCAGCTGGGTTAGGGTCTGGACTTTGACTGGGTCTTTGAAGTCACTTTGCAGTTGATTTGCTGCTTTGCTCATTGTCCTGTTGTATGACCCAATTTCTGCCATGCTTTATCTGTCAGACACATGGCCTGACATCTGACTCGTGAAGTTCATGGTCAACTCATGATGTTTTTAAAAGTCCTCACAGTCATGGTGCCGAGCCCCATGGCCGCAAAACAAAGCCAAAACATCACCCTTCCACCATCGCAGCTAACAGTTGGCATGAGGTGTTTTTGCTGATATGCTTTGTTTGTTTTTTTGCCAAAAACACAATGCATCATGGGCATTCATCTCAACTTTGGTCTTGTCTGTCCAAGGGAAATAGTTTCAGCTGTCCTGTGGTTTGTTGAGATGCACCTTTGTCAAGATAAACCATGATGTCAAGCATTCTCAAGGCAACCCTTCCAAACAAACCAGACTCAATCAGTCTTTTTCTAATTGTGTTGTGGTGAACTTTAATATCTATCCTGATCAGTGTTGGTCAAGTTACTTGAAAAAAGTAATCAGTAACTAATTACCAGTGTTGGGTAAGTTACTTTAAAATAGTAACTTAGTTACATTACTAGTTACTTCTCTCAAAAGTAACTCAGTTACTTCAAGTTACTCGTTACTTTCAAAGTAACTAGTTACTAGGGAAAGTAACTTTGGTTTTACTCAGAATTCTCTTGTTAATGTGTTGCTT
>NW_005187511.1:216357-239903 GCF_000239375.1 Pundamilia nyererei
TGCAGGTGTGCCGCGGCGGTCAGTGGAAGAATCCGCGAGTTTCTCTGTGAGTTTCCCATTACGTCGTAGCCTTGCTTGGAAGTTTAGGGGTTTTTTTCGCTGTAAAAATAAGTTTTCTTCCCACGCACAACGGACATTAATGTTTTTGTCACTTTTTATGGAATCAAACTCAAAATAAGGTCAGTACTTCCACGCTTTAAACGCTGCATGCTCATACACTCTCCCGCACTAGATATATTGTCCCTTGTTGATCTGCACACAGTTGTTGTCACCAACGTCGCACTCGCTTACGTCTCTGTCATGAGACATTCTCACAAAAAAATCACGGTTTTAGTAACGCATAACGCAGCGTTCCTACGGGAAAGTAACAGTAATCTAATTACCGTTTTTGCAATAGTAATCCCTTACTTTACTCGTTACTTGAAAAAAGTAATCAGATTACAGTAACACATTACAAGTAACGCGTTACTGCCCATCTCTGATCCTGATAGCTGACACCTGTGGAGTCTGAGCTCTTTGGTTTTCTGCACTCTGAGTATTGCACAATTTGACCTGGGGGTGAATTTGTTGGGATTGTCAGTCCTGGAAAGATTATGGCATTGTATTAAAATGCACCTGAACGCTCCAAACCAACCAGCATCATTTTATGCAGGTACTGATGATCAGTTAATATGTTGCATCAGATTTTCTGTAACTGGCAGTAGTTTAGTTTGAGTTTGTTTAGTTTTTCCCAGGAGAGCATAGAGTTCTGCAAAAACTTTTTTTTCACATGACTGTAGCTCCTTCCTGTCTACTTCTGTCTAATATTTTAAAAATTCATATTTCATAAATTTGTTTATCTTAACAGGTTTCTTAAGTCTTTATAGTCATGTCTTGTCACATCCCTGGGCAATCATTCTGAGTGATCATGGTCCTGGTGAATTATTATATTCACAAAGTAATTTGCTATTGGAGTAGCGTGATGGTAGAGGGCATTAGAGTCAAGACAAAAGTTTGACTTGTACAGGGGACAAATAGTAGATACACTGGGCATGTTGAATATGGTGCTACCAGGGAGGAGGAAAAGAAGACCACAGATAAAATTCATGGATGTAGTGGAGGAGGACATGCAGAGGAATAATGTGACAGACAGGGATGCTAAAGTAAAAGGGTGAGATAGAGATGAAGAAGAAGAAAAAAAGAAGGTGATGATGATGCCTCAAAAAGGCCAATAATATCATAACGAGCCCACCTCACCCTGGTCATTCACTGTGGTGACAATAAACCTATTCAGTTCTATTCAATATTTGTGATGATCTTGGAGACAAGATGCCAAACTCTAACTGTATTTTACTGCTGTAATAAATCAGTTATTAAATTTAACCTCGCTCTGTACAGTAGGACAGTGACTGTCATAAGCAGAGCTGAGGGTTGGTATTCGACTGGAACACGTCTACCTTCTGCTTTTCTCAACCTTCTAATGCCAGATTTACCCTAAATCAAACCACCCTTCACAGTAATGGAGGGTGGTTTGATCACCTAAAACTCACACTGGCTGTAATGTCATAATTTTACTACAGAACTAGATGTTCATAACAGTTTTTGGTCAGTAAGGTTTTCAGCGGAACCTCAGACCTCTATCTGAGAAATTAGATTTAATGTGCTCTTTGTGCTGTGTTTCGACTACCACATAAACATTCCCAAATCAATGAGTGATAGTTTCAAATAACTCTAACTGTAATGACTTCTGTTATGAAATCCTCAGCTCGTTTATGCTAGACAGTATCAATATCTGAAGTGAAGTCTTCATCTTTCAGCTCTGGATGTATCATATTGTCGGGACAAAATTATGTTCCCTCCTCCTTTTACACCTCTGTCTATAGCCCGGACAAAGACCTGGTTCACACACCTTCCTTACACTCCTTCCTCTCTTTCAGTCTTTCGAGTTTGCTTGTCTGCACCCACTGGCAAGGCAAAGGTCAGAAAGAGCTGGAGGGTTAAAAGGTGTTGGAGCTGTTGGTGTGCAGGAACAGGACACACAGAGTTAAAGAAAGAATGAGATATAGAGGAAATGGAAAGCTTAAACGAGAAGATGCGATAGAAGAAAGAAAGCAGGAGAGCATTCGCAGTGCTTATCTCAACAAGAAGATTGGTTACGGAGACAGAGGAGAGAGGAGTTGGGAAGGAGAGTAGTTTAAATTTTTGAGATGGTAGGACAGCATAGCAGAGATGATGAGTATGGCTCTATGTAAAGCTCAACGTTGCCCATCACTTCTCCTGTTCTCTCTAGTGCGCCGACACAGGATGCTATTAGAAATGAGAGCACTAAATCCGGGGTCTGTTATGTCTGGTTTGTTTAGGTATTAATCTCTGCTAGTGCAGACATTAATGAGGCACAAAAGGACTGTGACATTTTTCTGATGTTTATATCTCACAACAGCAAACACTTACGTGTAAATGAAACAATTAAAAAAATGAACCTTCTGTTTTGCTTTTAGTATTGCCCTGCATGTACACAGGATGTTGTTTTAAATTATCCAGTACTGTACATGTATAAACAGGGTAGCTTTAATATGGCAGTAAAATTTCCAGAAATTACACTGTTTATTGTGCAGTTTATGACTTCTGATTAACCATAACTTGTCCTGCATTATCACTCTCATTCTTGTATTAATGGTATAAGGTAAAGCTTTAAGTATTTGAATACAAATTAAATACAATTATTACAGTACAGAGATATATGATTATAGGTTATCGTTTAATACGTCTGTTCCCCATTTCTCCCCATCTGTACCGGGCCTCGTAAGCAGTCTGGTCTAAGATTACCAACTAGATCTAAGCAGCTTTGTTGGCACAACAAAGACAGTGCATGCACTCAATGACAAACCATGGTGCTGCAAAAAATAAGCACCTCCCTAAATGTAAACAGGAAGATGGGCTGTGATAGTGTGCTCACTCTGTTTTGTCATGGTTCTGGCATCCTGTGTTTTTCTTTCGAATGTCATTGCGAGTAGGTATAAATTCAGTCTCCCTGAGTATTTTAAATGCAGCCTCCATCATTCATTCACTCTGTGACAGATGCTGCAAAGTGTCATTACAAGCAGCTCCCAGGCGGTGAACCAATACAGTCCCAAGATGCACAAGGTTACTGACAGATATGGTTTTGGTGCGAATCAACCTCGAGCTGCTCTGGCACAATCAGGTCCCCATTTGAATGTTATAATGCCTCCACATACACGTGAAGAAGCAGAAAGGCTCCGGTCGCTAAGGGCGTAATGTGTTTGGGGTGGTGTCCTCTGCTGCACCCCTCTGGGTCTGTTTCATTGTCTCAAACTGGATTAGGATGGACAGATAAAGATGGAACGAGCGGAAAGAAAAATAATGCCATTAGTACCTGCAGACTGAGCACTAGTGATCCGCCATCAATCCAAACTCGTTCGACCACGATTGACTAGTGATAAAGACTTTTAAGTGAAGAGCACTTTGCCCTCTGTGTGATAACCATGCATTTTGGGATGGTGCGTTTACTAGCAGAGTAAACATTACATGTATTAGCATTGGTCGTTTTTTAAAGGTTTGATTTTTGTGAATCAATCAGATGGAATCTCATTGCAAACCAGCTTCTCATTGACCATCTGTGTTGCGAGCAACCTGATGAGGAGAGACTTGACTGTCTGGAATGCACAAGCCAGCAGTGGGCTTCGTATCTTTGTTCCCAGAATAATCAGTGGCTGTAGCCGTTTCCTATAAGTCAGCCAGAAATCTCCCTGTAAAAAGTAGAAATACCACAGACAAGAAAAGATAGCAGAATGTAACAGTAATAGTGAATTTGTGAGCCACAATCTGCTGCGATCTCCATTAAGTGGCAGTGAGCAGAGAGCCAGTCTGATAACCTTGCTGTCTGGGAGCCTGCACTATCTGTTAAGGGAAGACTTCATTGGATTAAGCATACCCTCCTACAAACCAAAACATCTGATCTCTAACTGATACATGGCATTATTAATTACTAAGTGAAATTACAGATGGACAGCTGGTAAATTAGTGAGTACACTGTGGGCAGGACATCCTGAAAGTCTTACAGGAACCTCCTTCACTCCTTTACCACCACCCCCACCACACACCACCACCATGATGCTTTTCAAAGGATTCTTTTTCAAATGGCAGCGAGCTGCATGTGTTTTAACACAACTCCGTCCGGATGTCTGTGCCAGTTATTTATTGTAAACCTACTGGCACTATAGGTGAATTTATTTTCTCAGTTCTTATTTAATTGAGCATTATCCATGAAGTCAACCAGAACATGGAAAGCTTTTCCAACAATGGCAATGCTCAAATTCAAAGAGTTTGATATCAACCAGGATCAAACCTTGCACTAATGTGACCTCTTGGATGAGTCGTCACTGCGATGATCTTGGGGTAATTTTGGTGGCCGGCCAGTTAGAAATGGCTTTAAAGCCTTTTCCAGACGTTACTTTGTTTCTCATTTGTTCCTGAATTTCCTTGGATTGCAGCATGATGTCTGAGTTTTGAGCATCTTTTGGTCTACTCCGCTTTGTCATGAAGGTCCTATTTAAGTGATTTCTTGATTGAAAACAGGTGTGTCAGTCATCATGCCTGGGTATGGCTAGAGAAACTGAACTCAACTTTCTAAAAATGTCATACAACACAGTGACTTTATGTCATAATTTATATATAATTTCCCCCCTTAATCATAAACACCTTCATTTAGAAGCTACATTTTGTGTTTTTACATCTGTTATCTTTGTCTAGTTTTTAAATTTGCTTTATGATCTGAAACTTTTAAGTGTGACAAACACACAAAAACAGGAAATCAGGAAGGGGGCAACACTGTATGAGCATCCTATATATAATATGTTTCAGACGCACTATACTCATTAGTGTTTAGACTGTGGTCTTCATTCTATATAAAATACCGAGGGCCACACTGAGAGCTGAAAATGGGAAGAAAACAAAAAGACTGATTGATCGAGATAAAATGAGGAAGAGAAGCTGTAACGAGCCTCCCAGCTGACTTAATGAATGACAAATCTGTCGCTGAGGTGTTGGAATAAAGCTTTGCTTTATTGCAAGTCTATTTAACAGCAAACATGATCTGCCAGATTTGTTTTTATTTATTCCTAATATTATATCTTGGAAATGTGATTGATATTAGTGTGAGTGAGATAATGTGCCGCTTGTAGCAAAGCTATTGCCTCAGTGTTATTTGAAAGGAAGCGTGCTGGCATGAATGAAGATGCTTGAATGCAGAGAGGGAGAAAGCGAGCATTAACACTGTGGAAGCGGCGCTGTTCATTTGTCAGGAGATGGATTGCAGCCATTGAGAGGAAAAGCTTTTAATTTGGCTCTGGTGTGGTAATTAGGTTTCAATTCGCTGTGCTCACTAAGAGGAATGGGGAACGTAATGAAGTTAGTCATTTTACTGTGTGTGTTTGGAGAGAGGAAGAGGAGTGGGCGGAGGGGTTAAGTATGCACACTCTACATTTTTTAGTGCCTCTCTCTGGCTCTCATACTCTAATTCATTGTGTAATGCTGTTTATTGCGGGTATCACCATGCTTTAATGCATTAGTTAAGTGGTCCCAACACATTACTGTAATGGAGATAGAACATGAAAACACGGTGAAACCTGATATACCTCCACTCTCCGGCTCTCTCTTCTCCAACTTAATAATGTGGCTCTTCACCCAATACAAAATATTTTCCTTCTGTCTCGTTTGTTCTCTGTAATTTCCCCAAAGTCTCCTTCCCCCGATCTCTTTTCCCTTTGCGTCTGAACTGTGTTTATGTCACTAATGGCTTGGTATAACATGCAGAAAGGACAGGACATGGGAAGCTCGGGTTACATGACCTGGGAAAAAGAAGAGAGGAGGAAGCAGAGTTTTCTTCCTTTCCCGAGAAGGAAGCATTATATGCTGGCCACAGAAGAATGAATCAACATGGGAGAAGATGTGTATACTGATGCTGTATCTTTTAGTATATGTGGAAAATTAAAACAATTTCTTCAATTAAAAATGAGCAGAACATAGTATATAGTTATGATCATGTTTTAGTTTAAAACAAGTTTGAAACTTGCATATGTTTTGGTTTGCATATTCCTGTCCATGTGTGCTTGTTAACACACAGAGACTTATGCCTCATGTGTATGCGTCTGTGTGTGTGTGTGTTTGTATATGTGGCGGTGGGCACAGTAGCCACATGACGACCCCTGTGTGACCCCTGAGAAGCGTGTAGGCGCCGGGTTCAGTCTGACTCTTGTCACATGATCCTCTGCTGCCCTCCCTCTCCATTCACAATAGAGTATTAATCTGAACAACACACACATGCACACAGCTCAAAAGCAGCCGCGCACGCCTTGCGCAAAATAAAACTCACACATATATATTAATGCTGTCTTTCTCTCCATGTGCAGAACAACACAACAGTCGCTATCTTAAATACAGTTTTCTATGTTCATGTTTGTTTGTCTTCTTTATTTAATGCTCCCTGCACAGTCTCATCTGTGGGAGGATGGCTGAAAAGTTTTGTCAAAGTCTCCATTCACAGGCCTCACAGCACTGCTCGGGTATCTCTCCTTCTGTCTGCTCACTCTCTCCCTCTCTGTGGTTCGTCATTAAGGGATTAGAGGGGTGAGAGACGGATGAGGTGGTCTCAGGTGGCGCTGGGTTTAGTGTAAATAGAGGACGTGTGCCTTCTGTCAATCATTTCACCCGCTTTTGCCCAAGCGGATTCAAAGCGCTGTGCAGATTTTTAGTTTTTTAATCGTTATGTCTCCGACCGGTCGATATCAGTTAATATACTGTTACTTCGCTTGCTGAAGTTGACTTCCTCTTACCTTTCCCGTCTCTCCCACGGTTGGGGCGCAGGGCCTCCAGTGTCCCGGCATCCTTGGTGTGTGGGCTGACTCTAGCCTGGCTTCCTGTCATAGAAAATTGCGGAACCATGTTCCCTACACACACACGGCCTCAGCAGCATGCAGCCATAGGTGGTAAGACTGAGTGTGTACGTGTGTGTGTGTGTGATATAGTATATGCTGCTCGCTCATGCAATATAGACCACTTTAAGAAAACCTTCACAATAAACCCATTCAAGGTGCTTTAGGTTCTCCGATATCCTGACACACACATAAAAACATAATTGATGAAAAAGCTTAATTTCTCTTTAGCACAGTGAGTTTTAGTCATACTTTTTAATGAAAAGCAGTGCACGCATACATACAAAGTTACAGTAACCGTGGTTTACAGGGTAACTGGGGTACTCATACACATGCAGGTGTAACAAGAGTACAGCTCGGTACAAGGTGTAATTTATAGGTGGAGAAGATGAGTAGGGTGAAGTTTCAGAACATGGACTAATAACCTCACGGCGTCACTCAATCCATGGCGATTGTGCCGGAGCTCCTTGGCTGCGTTGTTGGAGCAATCTGAGCAGCATTGTTCCCATATGTGGCCCAGAGAAGTGGTTCATGAAGGAAGTATTTTCTTAAATGACAATAAAAAGCACAATAAGAGGGTGTAAGCAAGCGGTTTGATCATGTGTAGATCACAAAGGATTCATTTTAGAAGAGACAGATGGATTTCCTTACACTGTGTGCACTTGAGTATGGGGAGGCTGAAGTGTGTGAAAATCTCAGAATGAATATGTGCTCACATGATATATTTGTTTTTGTAACTCACACAAATCTCAGTTCTTGAGGTGAGATTTGGCCCATACAAAGCAGCAGAAAGATTTCTGCTTCACACATCATCTTATTGGTGTTTGACTTTGAATTTTGTCTGTTTTTGTTTATTTTTGTTTTGCTTTTGTAAAGGTCAATGTCTCCAACCTCTAGACTGATGTAAGTGGCTGGGCTTGGGCCTACACTGACTCCAGGACCTTCACAGTGGCACAGAAAACACATTGTGCTAAAACCAGCTGCCTAACCCCCACCCCCCCCACCCCACCCCCCACCCTCTCTGCTTGTGGTGTGGTGACACAGCACGGATGGAGGCTATCTGACTCGCTCATCTGCAGATCAGGAGAACAAGACCTTAGAAGGAGTTGAATGGAGAAGAATGGGAAAGAGGAAGTCTAGTTCAATGAGAGCTTTACTGACTGAGGAAGAAATGGGAAATTTCTTACTTATTTTGCAGACATATTTACCAGAATTTTGCAAATAAAATTATCTATTTTACCAAAGGTTTTTGAGATAAATTCAGTGCCAAGTCTCTGCCAAGTGACTGCAGATAAACCTACATTCATTTTCTTTTAAATGCTGCTTTTTTCAGTCTGTCCACTTTTGGTAGCTAATACTTTTCCACCCTCCACAACATTTTCTACTCTCTTACACGTTGCCTTTCTCCTTCCCTGCTGTGCTTTGATTCTCCCTTCTTTTCACCATAAAGGATGGACTGGTTGTTACATAGCACTTTTTTACTCCGCTTGTGCATTCAAAGCACTTTATACATCAAGCCTCATTCCTCCCGGTTCATACAAGCACTTTTCTTCCTAAACCTAAATGTTTTCTACATACCATTCACACTCCAAATGCATGAATGCATTTGAGGGCAATTTTAAACTGAAAGCCCGGCCTAATTTAAATGTGAAGAGCATATTTTTCTTATTGCTGTTGCTAATATTGAGAGCTTTTTGCTTTATTAAATAGTGCAGTGAATGGAAGACAGGAAAGCAGTGAGACACAATAACATTGCTGAGTTGAGCCCAGACTGCTGCCTTTAACCACGTGGCTTATAGTCATCTTCTCAACCTGTGAGCAAAACCAAGGCCTTGCTGCTAGTGTTTTTAATCACTCTAACCTCTTGCACACACTGTCTGTGATTTAATCATGGATCCAAAGTTTGTGGAGAGCTTAAACATCAATTTAGGTGTCTTAGGTTTCTGGCTTTGATGACACCAAACAGGAGTTTCTTGGTGCAAGCATCCACAGTGTCCAAGCAAGTAGGTGTGCATCAGGTCATGGGATGTTCAAAGGTTTGTAGTTTGTGAATGCATCCCCCAGGGTCAGATTGTCAACACAGAGTTCTATTGTAACATCCTGAAGTGTTTTTTCAGTTAGTCTTTTCTCAGGATCTACCCAGCTCATGGTATTTGCAACTCACTGCAACTTTGTTGTCTTCCTTTAGTGAAATTAAAGCTGAAAGGTTGGTGTTTTTTGACACATTACAGGAGATCCAACACTCACCACAGGCATGCTAAATTAGCTGAATAAGACTTAATACACAACCGAAGCAAGACGGAGACCTTTTTGTTGCACAATTAAATTCTATATTTGCAAAAAACCTTTACTAATCGAAATTTTATTGGTCATGATGAAGGGTTATATGCAAATAAAGTTGAAAAAAAAAAACTTTTTGCATACCTGTACAAGTAGTACATGAATTAGAAAAGTGAGTTAACTGAGTTAACTGATCATCAATAAGTGTGAGCACTGCAGGTCTGAGGCATTCAGGTGTGTGTTAACACTATGTAAAATGGAGAGAATGTTGTCTCCAGGAGTTTAGCTGATTTAGAGCGGCAAGGTATGGTGGGTGTGTTCCGGTTAAAGAGATGAGGATCAACTATGAGCACCACTTGGTCCGGTTTG
The DNA here is from genome assembly GCF_000239375.1 of Pundamilia nyererei. Taxonomy (NCBI): domain Eukaryota; kingdom Metazoa; phylum Chordata; class Actinopteri; order Cichliformes; family Cichlidae; genus Pundamilia; species Pundamilia nyererei. The sequence goes on from NW_005187511.1 coordinate 225,936, forward strand.
AGGCACTCCGCATCCTTCTGCCACTTCTGTCTCTCTTGCAAGATAGGCAGGTAGTGACGGATGAAACGGGACCAGAAGTGGTCGACAAAGACTTGACTATGTCTCCATCTGCGACTCCCGATAAGGTTACTGGGATCGTAGACCACTTGAGGGAGTGATGCATCATAGCGTCCCATCAGCTGGATGTCAGGTGTGATCAGGTGGAACGCGCTGTTGTCTGCATGAGATCCTTCCAGGTGGAGAACATGCTGATTTCAGGAAGTTGAGGGCAGGAGTTAACCCTAACCTGTCCACAGAAAGATGATTTCTTCAGCTCACCATCCTCTGGCTCTGGATATGCTGGTGGGCTGGTCGGCCAATGCTCCTCAGATTGACGTAAAAACTCAGGGCCTTGGTGCCACCGGTGTGGTCGTGACAGCTCCTTCAAGGTCTTGCCCCAGGTAATGTCATCAGCGGGGTTATTTGCGCTAATCACATATCTCCAGGTACTCCTATCTGTAAGACTCTGGTTCTCTGCCACCCGCGTGCACACAAAAACTTTATAGCTGCAAGATTCTGACTTGATCCATTTGAGAACAGTAGTAGAGTCCGACCAGAGAATAACCTTTCGAATGGACAGCGTGAGCTCAGCTTGAAGGAGACCAGCTAGTTGTGCATTAGTAAGAGCGACACTTAGCTCCAACCGTGGCATGGAAAACTGTTTCTTTGGAGCCACCCGGGATCTAGCCATTACAAATGCAACATAGACTTCCTTCTGAGCAGTTTCTGTCCGCAGGTAAGCGACAGACCCATATGCTCTCCCGGAAGCGTCGCAAAAGATGTGAAGATCTCTGCTTGAAGCAGATGAATCAGCAGACGCTGGTGCATAACATCTGGGGATTTCCATTTGGATAAGATCAGGAATCTCCCTTTCCCAGGCAAGCCATCTGTCACGAAGGCTAGGTGGCTGGATTGGGTCGTCCTAGCCGAGGTGCTCCTTCCAGAGATCCTGTACCAGAATCTTGGCCCGTGTGGTGAACGGTACTATATAACCTAGCGGATCGTACTGACACAAGTGTTTTGTAGACGTTCCTCAGTGTGGGTTCAGTTCTCTCCCCTAGTCGATGTCTGTATTTGAAGGAGTCACGAAGTCAATCCCAGAGTTGGCTCCGAAAGGTCCATGCTAGATTGAGAGAGCCATAGATCACTACTCTCAGATCTCACATTGGATGGAAGATGTTCAATGACAGCAGGGATGTTGCTGGCCCATTGACGTATCTCAAAGCCCCCGGAGTGGAGCAGCTGGCGCAGACTGTCGACTAGGGCCTTAGCTTCCTCTTGGGAGTGGGTGCTGCGGAGGCAGTTATCCACGCAGAACGACTGCTCTACACAATTGACGAGGTCATGATTGGACCTACAAGTGTCCCAGACGTGCTGCTGCAGTGCAACTGGATACTGTCGAAACCGAAGAAGAACTCCTAGCAAAGATGGACCTAGGGCAGGTCCAGGGAGGAGAATAGAGTTGAGGGACTTCCCTTCGTACTGGAAAGAGCAGTTAAAGACGATCCTGTCCTTGTTATTGTGTCGCACCATGTGGTGAGGTATGAACCAGGATTCTGCAGTGGTTCTAGCTATCTCATGTGGCACCACGGCTATATAGCCCAACTTCTCCAGCTTCTGAATCTCCTGACAATATACTTCAGCGCGTTATGGGTCTTTGACAAGTCTCCTCTCTGTACTGTGCAGACTTGGCAAGATGCCTAGTAAGAGGTATCAGTTGCAAAGGTAGTAGACCGAGGTCCAGCTGGAACAGTTGGGTGCAGCACTTGGGGCATGCATTGAGAATGCAATGGATGCGAGGCCATGGTTACTGGAGGTGGAGCTACCACGGGCGCTGGAGGCTGAGTCACGGTAAGTGGTAAGGGTGGAGTGACTAGCGGTATGGGAGGCTGACCCACAGGACCGACTGAAGGTAGAGCTGCATGGGAATTACTATCCTCCGATGGGCATGGTGAGACTCTGGAACCACTGGGTTCTTGTGCTTTCTCTTTAAGGAGAGAAGTAACCATCTTGGCTATCTCCAACTCGTTTACCCTCTTCTTTAGCTGTCGTCGCCTCTCCAGCTGTCTGTTCAACGACTCTTGGGTTCTAATGGCTTCTTCCTGTAGCTACTGGGCCTCTCTGGCTTGAGCTTGAAGTCGCTGGCATTCATATTTGACTTGTTGATCCTCTTCTAGGTGCTGTTGGAATTCCTCAAGTTCCATCTGCTTTACTCGCTCTTCAAGCTGGGCTGTTTCCAGGTCTGATAATGCGTGGGAAGGGAATCTGCCTATCAACGAGCGTGATGCCCTTGTGGACCTGGAGCTGGAGCTCCTCTGGGATGAGCATGTTTTAACACTATGTGAACACTGGGAAGCGGTAGCCGGTTGCGTGGTTTGGGTTTGTCCCTCAAGAGGGAGTGTTGAAACCTCATAATCGGTCAGGTAAGCAGGTGGCCGTCACTCTCTCTGCGAAACACGTGGGGGTGCTGAGTCAGCCTGGACATCTGTCTGTTCCGTACCTTGATCAGTACTCTGAGCTGGCTCAAAGGACCATAAAATGGAGAGAATGTTGTCTCCAGGAGTTTAGCTGATTTAGAGCGGCAAGGTATGGTGGGTGTGTTCTGGTTAAAGAACACGGAGGCAGCTTCCAAGTTTAGGAGATTTATTCAGCTGTGGTCTGTAGTAACGATACATAAAGCAACTATCAGTACAGCAACGTGCAAACAGTGGGCTTTCTAACATTATGCTCCCAGCAAATTTATGCCAAGGTCAGACTGTGCAATGTTCAGAGAAACTGCAAAAAATCCAAGAACTACATCTTAGACTGCAGACCTCAGACTTGAATAAGTGTGGCTTTTTTTGAGGGGTTGCCTGGAGAAAGCCTCTTCTCTCTAAAAACCAAAATAAACAACAAAAAAAAAAAACCCAAAACAAAACATGGCAGCATGTTTTAGGTTTGAAAAATTGTATCTGAAAGAACGACAGAGCAAACAGAAATAATGCAGTGTTGTATTTGGTGAAAAACAAAAACAACACATCAACACAAACACTTCAAACCAAATGGCAGTGGTGGAGTGTGAGAATTTAGGCTTGTTTTGCCCAGGACCTGAGCACCTTGCAGTCATTGAAATGACCATGAGCTCCTCTGTATACCAAAGTGTTCTAGAGTCAAATGTGAGGCCATCGGTTCAAGAGCTAAAGGTTGGCCAAAAGTGTGTGATGTAACAGCAAAATGAACACACAATGAAGAGTGAAGGTGTTGCAGTGATCCAGTCCAAAGGCTAAACATCAATCTGATTGAAATGCTGTGGCAAGACCTTAAGAGGTCATGACATAAATGAAAGCCACTGAAGCTAAGCAACTTTCTGAAAAAATTTTGATCAGAATTTCTCCACAACAACAGCAGCGTCCGATAAAGTAATGCAGAAAATGATTACTTCCTATTTATTCCTGTTAAAGGAATAAATGGGAAGGGGACCAGGAAAGGAGAAAACACAGGGACAGGACTACAAATGGGACTACAAATGTATTCATGGAGGCTGAACAAAGAGACACCAGACAGACATGACTGGGGTAAGGAGGTAAATAAACACGTGGACAATGATGATAGGACACCGAAAGGGGGACAAACATAAACAAATGGGAAATGAGTAACTATATAAATGACAAAATCAGAGGCACTAGAAAATAACATCAGGAACTATAACATAAATGATCTTATACCTTCTATCCACAACTCAGAATAGTGGGTCAAAGTCCCAGGATCATGATGATACCGTCTGCCAATTAATTAATCAGCAATGAACACTGCATGAAGAAGCATGAATCTGCTGTATCTGCCACCAACAAGAATCATTTTCAATTATTTCAATGATTCAAGAATATTTTCCTTCCAAAGTTACAAAAGGCCTCCAGGAATACTGTATGAGAAGTTAAAATGCCTTTAGAAGACCTTTCTATTACAAATTCCAGTTTAAAAAACATCTTAGAAGAATATTAAATATTGCTAACATTTGTTTTTAAGTTATATTACTGTTATGATCTTTTAAATACTTACAAAACTTTATATCAGTGTAATAAATCTTCTTGCAGCCTATTACTGTTCAAAAGTGAATGCCTCAGCAATGCATGTGAGTGCATGAATGTGTGTTTTTGCAGGTCTGCCTGCACTATACATGTGACAGACTAATACTGCAGGGTTAAAGTGTTTAGGGAACACACATTGTCTTCTGGCTCATTGAGTTGTAGCAGCTGAAAATGCCTTCAGTGCTTTCTGTCCAAATAAAATGTCTCCTTTGCAGGTGACAAAACAAGCCTCATTATACTGGGGCTGTTTAAAAGACAATACAACAGAGTGCTATAGCCACCTCAACAATACTGTGAAATTAAAGATGTGAAGGAGCGGGTGGAGGAAGAGTGCAAATGGCTATAAAGGGTTGCAGGGGCTGGGTCTGCTAGTCTATATACTGCACTGACGCTAAAGGTGCTACAGGTGCTACAGGTGAGGCGGATCCATGTCTTTTCTTTTTCACTGCCTCTTTCTCTCGGCGCTCATATCCACATCTCCAGTTTCCCTCGGCCCGATTTCCATCCCTCGCCCCACCTAAGTGTGTGAAAGTGTTTGAGAGTGTATCTCCTCTTCTTAGACAGTCTTGGTGTTTTTGTCAAGCAATCACTTGTGGGGGTGGGGGGGTGGGGGGTTCTGACAAAAGTGAAATTATTGTAATGAATTGTATGATTTTTATGAGGAATCTGTTGATGCTGAACTTGGTGGTTGAAGAGTTAAAAAGATAAACTGCACAAATTGTGAAAGAAGAACAGAAGCAATAAAAAGCAGAGGAAATGAAAAGGCGCTGGATGGTGGAGGACGATAAGGGGCGCACTCATCAGAAAGGCAATCAACTCAAATTTTTAAAAGCGAGAAAGAGAAGTGAGAAGAAACAGAGATGTGATGTGTCACATCAGGACACCTTTGCAATCAAAGCTGAAAGAATCCGAGGTTCACGAGTGTGTGTGTGTGTGTGTGTGTGTGTGTGTGTGTGTGTGTGTGTGTGTGTGTGCGTGTGTGTGTGTGTGTGTGTGTGTGTGTGTGTGCATGTACGCATGTGTGTGTGTGTATGTTTGTGTGTGTGTGCAGCTGCTTGCATGTATGATTTTTGATTTTGATTAGCTCATTATCAGGTCTGACCTTGTCACTTCTGTTGCTCCATGTGAGATATCATTGCTGTGATCTGCCTAAAGGAGATGAGTGTTGTAAACATTGCTGGAGGTGCAACATATCAGATATACATGTTTTCAAACACTCTACACTCATCCTGTTTTCAAACCTTTTAATCTCTGTCTCTTCTGTTTTTTAATCTGTTTTGCTTTTGCTTTTCTCCGTTAACAAGTTTCTCTGTATCACATGTTTTTCATCTTGTTCTTCATTCTGCATTTGCTTTTCTCCAGTTATTGGTTCCCAGCCAACCGGGCCTCTGCTTTGAGCTGTTGTGCACTTTGCAGGTCACTTGAAGGTCAGACGAGAGGCAACATTAACAGCAGAAACATTTGGCCTTCAGGATAAACTCCGAAAAGTAATTATCTCCTCTCCACTCAAACTCTGAAGTATCCTCGCTCATGGCCGTCATAGGGCATAGTTATTTGTTGGAGTGAACTTGGTGTGCACGGCAAAGAAGAATGTGTCCGCTGCAGACGTGGCACTTTATGTAACACTGGAGAGGAAGTGAAAGGCAACAGTGGGTAAATGGTGAATAAAGTGAAAGGGTTTGGAGACAACAGAGTGACAAAAGTAAATATCCATTCATCCTCATTCACTTGTTCAAGTCTGTCGAACATATCTCTATCATATTTTTCAGGAATCGTAAAGAATAATTTTGAGCTAGACAATATAAGCCAGTGTATAAATCCTGTTCATCACAGCCCATTTACCAATATAAATATGGATATTACATTTAAAAAACGCTTTTAAAAAAAAAGAATAATTAAATCTGATTAGCAGGTTAATTCGTAATATTGTTGAATTAGTTAATTTTTTTATGTGCTACAGCCTGGCATTGCTTCCAGTGGTGACATGGAGATACCTGCTCAGAAATAAGAAAATAATGACGTCACATTGCCCACTAACATCTTTAACACGTCCTCTTTCCTTCTCATTCCCGTGATGCGTTCATGGTGCAAATGTAAACTTCCCAGTTGAACTTTAGCATTTAGCTAGCTACAGACGAGGAGCGAGTATAAGGGGAATAACATTGTTTTATTTTTAAGAGGTAATTTCAAATGCAACTTTTCAAACAGATTAACAAATATCAGCAGACACACAAAGTGTTTCTGCAAAGATCTTCACACAGTGTCTCTGTGAGCTAAAGATTTAGCTGTGCAACACACGGTAGATGGAGAAATATGTAAGAAAGAGAGGAAAGATCGAAGATGAGAGATTATTTTCACAGGTAAGCACTCCTCAGCAATTGAGACATTATAGACCAGAAGTTTAATTCTCACACGTGTTGCCCTATTTTACTAGAGTTTTCAAACCAGATGTTGGAGCTATACATTATGCATTACTGAATTATGTTTTTGTGAAAAAGTTTTGCAAAACAAATTGAAATACACCACTTCTGTGCTCTGCAAAGGATTTACGAAAATGCCAGGCAGCTTAGTGCCCCCTAAGCTTGTTAGTTTGCTATATTATGATAACATTTAGAAGTTGGTGACTCCTTACATCTGTCATACTGTTGCTGGGTTACATCAAGAGTAACAGATATCAATATATATTTAAATTATGATACTGATTAGATTCACGTTTTATGTGACTAATGATTTTATGTGACTTATTTCTAATTAATTATTTCCCCCCCACTACACTGCTATACCTGATCTTATGTTTATGCCATGTGAATGGAGCCCCCCACCTGTCAAATCCCACTTTAACACAGCATTGCAAATATCACTTTATACTTGGCTGAGGTGAAAAAACTAATATATAGATCAAAGCACCATTCGCTCAACTACTCAAAGCAAAACCTAAAATGTATCAAATCATCCATACGTAGAATCGATCCGTAAGACACAGAACTGCTGCAACTGCGTGCGCCGCCATCCTACACCACCACTAAGGATTAATCATGACCTAAAATTTCCACTGTGGCTTCTTCTCTAACTTTACTCAATTTAGTCTTTATTTAAAGATGAGACAAAAAGCTAAATGGCATCATCCTCTCAAGTCTTAAATAAGAGTAGAAAATAATAACTGAGATCGTGAATTGAAAGTCGTAAATGAGGTGATTTATCAAAAGAATATCATCATCGTTCTTTTTATTCTTGCCACCACAGTCTCTTTGGTGGACCTGTGTGTTACTCCTGTGATTGACAGGCATCCTGTGCAGAAGAGACCCTACCTTTAGCTCTGCATCTAATGGGATAGCCTCCAACACCCCCCCCCCCTCCAACACCCCCCCCATGTCCTTTTTCAGTGGCACCTGAAGGCTAATTCATAATGCTTGGACAGTTATCGTGGAAAAGCGACTGTTTTTTTGTGCTAAATGTGGTTGGTAACTTGGAGTGTATCCGTTAGGAAGTGTGTAAATATATTTGCTCAATGTTGCATAAGCGTGTGCACTTCAAGGAAACCCCAACTTTTAGCGTATATAGGCCAGCATAGGTAAGATGTACCTGAGATGTTTTGTCCCTCCTTCCCGCTTTCTTGCCCTCTTGGCCTAGATACCCTGCCTCTCAGATTTCCTGAGGGCTGAGCCCTGGGCTTTTTGTCAATTTTGTTATAAGATAGTGGGGCCCAGACGCCCAGTCCCAGGAGCCCTAACACAGCGCATTAGCCAAGTGCCTACAGTGTAGTACTGTCAGGCAGATGTATTTCTCCCTCCCTCTGTCCTGGACCCTCCTTCTTCCTTTCATTGGCTTAACAGGCAGAAGAAAAGAGGTGATTGTTTGGGGACAAGAGGGATGAATTTGTCTGCCTCAGACAGGAGAAGAAAAGCAGTTTGAAAGGGACTTGTCAGTGGTTGTGGATCGGGTGGTTGGAGGGTGTCCCACTTTTCAGAGAGAATGCACCGTGTGTCAGCATGTTCTACCTTTCCTCCCGAGCCCAGTCTACAGTCACAGTGTGTGTCTGTAGTGTGTATGTGTATGCTTGTGTCATGTTATGTGGAGTGAGTACATCAGTGTTTGTGTTTCATTTACATTATTTATTCCAGTATGGTTAGATGGGGACCGGCCTGCACGTGTTTGTAAAACAGATACTCGAACCTCTTGCTGGAATTAAGTCACTCTTTTTCTGTTTCTTACACTCTAGAGAAAGTTGTGTCATTGTAGAGTTTTTTTTTCTTTGTTTTGTTTGTTTTGCAAAGGTTTGTGTTGTTTCAAGGATCATCAAGAATCATTACACATAACACAGGGACCTCTCTAATGCGAAGTAATGGCTGGAACTGCTTTTATTTGCAGTCTGCAGACAGATGATAGCGATGATGGTCGTATTTAAAGCTGGTCTTCTATTTTTTTGCTCAGTCAGCACTGAGTTGTGGTCAGTGCATGTACAGTTCTAAGGACGGTGAAGTGGCTGTGTCTACCTTTATCTGTGCTTTAGAGCTTAATTTTTGTGCTTCGGGCTTTCCTATTAAGCAACACAGTAAATATGTTCTCTTCCATTCCTTTCATGCCCTTTCTACATTGAGTGTAATCCTTTTCCAATTGCAATTATTGCATCTTTAGTTTTTGCTTTAAATGATTTTAATTTAATTTAAATTTAAAGTCTTTAAGCTCAGGAGTTATTTGGAGCTGGAAGTTGATGCCATTTGCCAGGAGTTTTGGTGCTATGGAGGATTTTGCTGATAACGGTTCCCCTTTTTCAGTCATTCCTGTCCACTCTTTGACACCAGGTGAAATAAAGCAGATAATTAAAACAGAAAGAATACTGAAGTTTTACGTTAACTTTATTTTAAATAAAGTTAATTATTAAAATCTCACCTCATTTTCTCTCTGTAAAATGTGACATGCTAACAGGTGTCACGCTAATGCAGTTTTAAACCTTTGCATTATTGGTCGAGTGTGTTTCTGTGTCATTAACCAGCAAGAAGCCTGATATTTTAATCACACACCTCCACTTTTTTTTTAAAGAAAAGACATTTCAACAGCTTTAATAAAGCGCATCCATTAACAAACCAAACTGGATACCCTACATATGTATTTTCTGTATTTTGCCCCTTTCATATGCAAAGCTAGACCCTTGTGTCCACTATAGCTGTAATAGAAAAAAATACACTTTTGGGCTATTAGCTCACCTAAGTTGGTACCTATAGGCACCATATTGCCCAGGTAACACTGTGTCTGTCAGGATGGGACGTATTACAGACTAAAACTACACGAAAGAGTGTTCGTTTAACATACACTGTTTAGTGTGTTTTAAGCTGGTTTGCCTTTTATGTCAGCAAAAAATACATATAATTTTCAATTTATTTTGAAAAGTGCAATATTTTGCATGTTTTTCCTTGCTTAACAATCTGTGATGCTGACCTGGACCTAGTTGGGACCTCTATGACAGATGTAACTTCTTTTCATTTATTTTATTACAGAAAATAATAATAATAATAATACTTTATGAATTGCCTCCTTGGCCACTTGAACACTCATGCACAGCATAGACAGTCTTGAGACTGGACTTCACCTCTAAATCAAAAAATCTGCATTATGGTGATTTTTCCACATCAGTTTATCAGTTTGACAGTGCTGATCCCCTCTTTCACTTCCCTCTAACTTTGTCTTTGTGTATTTCTTGAGATCCCTGCAGAGACATAATGTTTGTGCTTTGAAAGTAAATCTCATTGAATCTCCTGACATTTCTTTCTTGGTTACTCAGTAGAAAAGTGTGGAACCAGTGTAATCTGTCAGGGTCACTGAGTCTTTTCAGTCGCGTAATGTTTCTTGAACCATGTGCAACACAGCTGTTGGACCACTGGCAGCATTTTCCCCAAGTGAAATTAATAAATTGTGTAAGATTCTGAGGAAACTGTAAAGCTAATTTCAGCTTCAATTTTTAGTTTCCAGTTTCTTTTAAGTGGCACAATGACTCTAAGGTGCTACATATCTTTAGCCCTTTAAACAGTGGAAATAGTATCCCAGACTTCACCAAGCACCATGCCAGCACTCAGTGCCAAGTGAAAGTTCTCATATCTACAAATTTGCCATCAGCTCCGTAATCGGATCATCTGCACACAGTAAATCCAAATTTTTCTACAGTTGTAAATAAGTAATTTATCGCCGTTTATCACAACAGAAATCCTACAGTGCTACAATGTGATTTGCTGTTTGTTTTTGTCTAAAATAGATTGTTATTGTTAACCTTCTGGAGTCAAGAAGAAGGCCCATGACCGATTTAAGATAACCTAGCAGCAACCACCCTCACTGAGGCTCGTTTCAAATTGCGTTAAAACTGCAGACGTGAAAACTGCATACCGGTTTTTAATCCCAGCAGTGGAGTGATGTGAGTTTTATTGACAGTTGGATGCATATAATCTTATACCACAATTACAGAGTGAATCAAACACAATAACTGTGCTTATGTTGTCTATGTTGTGAGGACATGTAGGGCTTAGTGCATATGATGAACTGAGCAGGTGATCTGAATGTTCTGGCTCCATAATGGTCAGGAAATTCCTACAAAATGTATTCAGAAATGTGCATAGTCAACATATTTCTTTCTTTTTATCCATAACACATGATACCTAACATGTTCCTGTTGTGCACTTTCATGCTTGCCAATGCACTGCTTAGTAAAATATCAAATGTATCCTCTGTGATCGGCATACTTGTGTCTTTCTCTCTCTTTATCAGCAAAACAAATACAGAAACTTTGTGAGGTGGTTTCAGTTCAGTTTCATGTGAATCCATATGAACTGTCTGTCGTCTCCAACCAGCACTTATGTTTCTTTTTTTAAAAACATGTACTTTATTGATCTCGTGGGGAAATTCCTCTCTGCATTTAATCCATTCACTCAGTGAAGCAGTGGGCAGCCACCAATCAAGCGGCCAGGGAGCAGCGTGTAGGGATGGTAGCTTGTTCAGGGGTTTTGAACCCCTGACCTTCCGATCATGGGGCCACCACTCTACCTACTGAGATATCCCTGCCCCAAAAATCATCCGCCCTATTGCCGAAACCCAGGATTGAACCAGGGACTATATTATATTACTAACATACTTTCTGGATGCCAATATGCATAAGTTTTGGACTAAAATAAAACTTGGGCTACAGAAATAAAGACACATAATCCTTCAAAAAGTCTGCTTTGATTTAAAAGCTATAAAAGTAATCTCAGCAATATTTTACTTTTAATTTTTTTTTTTTAATTTCTGGTTTCATTATAAAGTACTCTTTGATTTTATCTGTGAAAAGTGCTATATAAATACATTTTACATACTTACTTACAATATAATCAACTTTCTAAAGCTGAGACTATCCAGGAAATCCTAGAAAACTTTTAAAATATAATTTCTTAATTTGCGTGTAATCGTATTCTCACTGCTTGCCTGCTTTCAATTCAGCAGCTGCTCCTCAATAAACAACCATAGTTCAGCACTTAAGGATCCAGACCTAATCTGGGTGAGTTGTTTTCTTCCACTGCTCACTGACACCCCCTCCCTTCATCATTATTAGTTTTCTGCGTTGGGTTAAACACTGGTCCTTTTACCTTTCATCTCCTTTATCACATCGGTCTGCTAAGACTCCTCTGAAGTCACTTCTGTCCTTGTTTTTGATTCCAGTAATTGAATCTAGTAGAAAAACAAATGGAGTTGTTGCAATACAGGTGGGAGTTATAAATCTCACTTGTGAGGAGATTTAGGATGCCCACCCAGTCCTAAACCCTCCCCAGAGAGGTTCAACTCTGCAAAATGACTCTCATTACTTGGCTGCTTTTTATCTCCTATTTATAGCAAGTCTCGTGTTTTTGCTTTGTCATATTTTTGGGGCGGACGTGGCCTTTTAAAAGGGTCTGTGAACAAGTCTGTGGGAGGCCTTGGAAGAATAACAGAGAAAGTGCTTCCAAGGTGAGAGGTTGTGAAAGTCTTGAGATGAGGCCGTAGGCTGCACTTAGGTTGACCCGTAGCTGTACGTCTCTGGGCTCACTGCCTCAGGCGAGGACACCCTTCAGTTTTCTTAGGAACTCCTGCACTCACAGACGCTTCATAACTCTGATATGCATCAGAGATTAGAGACGGAGACATTCCGACACGGAGTATGTTTATGCTTGTTTACATTCTTACTGATTGTTTTCACACTAATTCCATGCTTTTTAAAAATCCATGCATTTTATCCTTGTTTTGTGCGATTTTAAAATCGGTACGCAAAAGCTTCAGAAATTAAAATCAGCTCTAGATACCAAACACTGCAGTTACTGTTGGGTGTTAAGGTTTCGAGTTAGCTCGTGTGGCTGCACAAACACACAATAAAGTGTTTCTTTAACTGTAAAGTATTACTTCTGTTCACTGTGAAACAAAACAGAGGACAGCCCTGTGAAATATCACCAAAATATGAAATGATTCTAAACTCCTTGTGCATCTAAATTGTGACTCAATTATGTAATTTTTTAAGCTGTATTTGTGGCTTAGTCATCTAAAGCAGATCTCAGGTTATTTGGATTGGTTTCTATAATGTCTGTGTGCAACTAAAACCCAGTAACAGCTTTAAAAGATAAACATTTTTGATTAAAAAAACAATTATTTGAAAAATATGTAAATTGTATTCGTCTTACATCACTGCTATATTAGCAACAGTCTGTCAAGAGTGTATTTCGTAAGAGTGTTATCGAATGAGCAGATGCAACTGGTTAAGTAACAATGGGAACATATGGCTCAGCCAGCTCCATTTCTGTCAACAGCACTAATCTCCACTGCCAAGTAAAGTAACCTGTTTATTAGAAAGTGCTGCTTCATGACAACAAAGGCTAGAGGGGTAACTCAAGCACAGTGAAACTGTACCATTGCATTTTACTGCAAATGCCAGCTTGTAAAGATGGAGAGCGTCAAAGAGGTCAGTGGGTGGGTTGGTTACACCATGACATGCTGCATGTCCAGGTCAGACAGTGGGTTTTTTATTTTTGGTTTTACTCTCCCGAGAGCAGTCAAAACAATCTGTAACCACTACAGCAGCACATTATAACCAAGTTTAAACTATTATTAATATTTAAATACGTTAGCAAGATAACAGCATGCACAAACAAACATTTGGAGCCAGCTGAATAATTTGGTTTCCCCTTCCTTTTTAGTGTCTGGCATGCTGAAATTATTCACACACTGCCATTTGGTGCTAAGCAATTAGTTTAGGGTGGAGGACCTGGGTTTGAATCCACTGGATGGCTGAGACTACATGTATGTGGAATGTGTATATTCTCTGTTTGCCAGCACTCCGGCTTTCTCCAACAGGCTGATGTTAAATGCCAGGTTAATTGGTTTATTGATTATTCTAAATTGGCAGCAGGTGCAATGATGAGAGAATGACGTCTGTCTCTATGTGTGAGCCCACCTGTGATTGACTGGTGACCTGTTCACAGTGTACCCTGCCTGTGCCCTATGGCAACTGAAATCATTATTAAAATTGATGAATGTACAGTTGGTGTTTGGTGGTTTTATCAGAGATTTTTCACAGGGAAGGAGCATTTGGTTGTGGATTTTTTGGGGTTGAGCATGCTTGGGACTGCTTGGGTTTAGTACCAGGAATTGGCAACATATCGTTGCTCACAGCTAGAACACCATTGTGAAAGGACCGGTTCACATCAGGTGTAGGCAGAATTCGAGGAGGGAAGAATGAATAAAACAATACTGATACTCTCATTAAAACAGAAGATGCTCTAACTGAATTCCTCTGCCAATACTGAAAAGCAAATAAGAGAAACTAATATATTGATGTAGATGTACTAACATCACAATGCAGTTTGATTGCTTTTTT
>NW_005187511.1:240763-264792 GCF_000239375.1 Pundamilia nyererei
TGTGTTCTCCATTCTTTAAGCACCGGTTTGAGCACCGTTTGAGCACCGGCACCGTTTCAAAAGTACCGGTTTGGTACTGGTATCGGATAAAACCTAAATGATACCCATCCCTAGTTACAAGGATATCTTTAAATCTAATTGAGTATTGTATTTGTGACATATGAGCACACTGAGAAGAAACATAAACAATAAAGACAATAAAACACACCTTCCAGCAAAGAGGAATGGGATGAAACAACTTCTTTGGTATAAAAGGATTTGTGGATTTTTTTTTTTATTTAAGAATAAGTTTATAAATTAATATCATGACGGAAATAAGTGTCTTTAGTCACAACTCCTAGTTTTATATATATATTTTTTTATTATTTTTTATCGCTAACAGAATGCAACGACCACCCGATTTTGTGCTGTCTTACTCTGGGTGGTGTAAGATGAATATGATACAGGTTATTCTAAACACTGAAACATCAACATCAGTGTTGGAGGACCTTATGAAGGTAAAATCTCATGCTCCACTGAGGAACAAGAACACAGAAAGGATGCAGATCACCTGATATACACATGTCTGTACCTGTGATTTGGACTGATGGAACTTTCATGAGGCGAAAGCTTATTTATGTGAATTTTTCTTATGTATTGCCCTCTCAGAGACTTTTATGTTTGATATTGACTGACAAAGAAAAAAACAGATAATGACCATGATTTTTTTTATTTCTTAAGAGTATAAATGTTGACCTGCTCAGACAAAGCGCTTCAGCTAAAAATATATTTATAACTGGGATAACAGTATCTGTATTATGATTCAGGTAATATAGTCCAAAAGAAAGAAAGAAAATAAATTATCTGAATAACAATATTACTTATAATAACAATAATTATAATAAACAGTGTCAAATTAGAATTCATAAACTTTTTCTGTTTGCTTGTTTCTTTTGTGAAAATTCCCATAAAATCGTCCATGAGAAAAAAAATCCAGCATATATTCTTTTAAAGTTGCGAAGGGGATCTCTCTTTCTGGGGCACCCCCCTTTGGTCGCACATATTTACAATATTCACAGTAACTACGAACCTGTTCCGCACACGTTAAACTGCACTCAGGCCGTCAGCGGGAGCACAGGTTTGAGGTGCAATGACATTTTTGTGTTTACATGTCTGTGCCTGACTGAGAGGAAGCAGATTCGTTTTCCATCAAAATTGGTACCTATAGATAAGCAGTAAAAGGTCCTTGACCCTCATCGCACATCTTTTCTCCGACCCACCACTGGCATCATCAGTCGAGATGAAGACACACAAACCGGGTGCCTGTAACACTGTACACACAGTCCTCTAGTTTAGACCCTCATCCCACTTCATGTAACCATCTCAGATTCTTGTAGGCAACTCTACACCACCTCACCCTCTCACCCCATCGCCGTTACCATGTTGGAGTGGTGTGGGTGGCTGAATGACGGGTGTATCGGGGTGGGCGTAGGCAGCATGTGTCCAGTGTGGCTAAAAGGTGGCAAGTGGCCCATGGTCATGTGACCGAGAGAGGCGGCGCTGAAGTGAGCGCTCTTGTCGTGCAAGCTTTTTGAAAACTCCTCGTAGCTGTCGCTGGGCCGCTTGCTCTTTTTGGACTTGTTGGACATTTTGCGGTTGCGTGTCTGTATTCCTTCCTTCTTCATGGTCAGAGGCCGGTTCACCTGCACAAAGAAAGTTTGGTGAAGAGGTGAATAATGAGGTTAAAGTTAGGTGCTGGAGCTCACACCTAGAAGTATTAAATGTTTGTGAAAATAGCAAAATATATTTCAAAAGTCGAAAATCAATTATGCATTAATCCATTCCTTCTTGCTTGTCCTGTCTGTAGCCGTTGGTTCCCACTGCAGTGTAAACCTTGTAAAGCTAGTTTTGTATTTACTGGACTATAATTTTTCATCAAAATATAAATCAATATATGTCAAATCAAAGAGGACTAAATTGTCCAGCTGTTGAGGACAGTTTTCAGCTGCTAATTAATACACAATGCACTCCAGGGACTGGTCACAGCAACAGCATCATGAATCATGCATGGTGGATTAACTACAATAAACTGTAATGCACATGCATGGCATCAAGTAGCAGCACCACTCAGTGCAATTCACTAACTACAAGTTATAAACACTGTCAGTTGTTAAAAGAGAAATATGCACATCCACAACCACAGAGTCCTTTTTTTTTATACCTTAAGCTTTAATGCTATTCATATGGAGGCTGGGCTTGTGGCAGTCCCACTATATAACAGTCCCACCATTGTGACTCTCAAGGGGATTACGCCTACCATGGAAACAATAAAGCACAAAGAAAGAAAACACCAACGAATGCAACAGTGTCTGAGAGTAAAACAACCCTTTGTCTCTCTCTCTCCCCCTTTCCTCTCTGTCCTCTCCCTCTCTTTTCTGCCTCTCCTATCACTCAGCAATCAGGGTAAACTGCCCGCTCACTTCCCATCTACTGGACCCCAAACTGGGGATCGAGGATAAAAACTTACATTGTGCAGTTTATAGTAGAGGCCGCAGGCGTTGCACACCGGGTCCCCATTCGCATTACGCCTCCAGAGTGTGGTGGTGGTCGTCTGACAGTTAGCACAACAGGTGCCTGCTCGTCTGGCTGCAGACTGGAAGAATAAATATCAAGCTCTGATTAGAGCACAGGAAAATAAGGCATGTATGCAGAAATCTAGAATAGACTTAACTTTCTAATCCAGTGATTTATACTGTTTTGTGACATTAAGGTCGCAGCTGTTGACTCACAAAATTTGTTTTTATTGGACCATAAGAAAAAATAATAATAATCAAATTGTGGAGAATGCTCATGTTGTGTTCCCATGAGCATGTGTGACATTTTCAAATGCTTTGTTTTCAGTCCAGTGACATTTAATGATGACATTCGCTAACATGGAAGAATAAGAAAAACACAAGCTGGCAGTGACCGGGCTTAAAATCAGTGGCTCTTTGTGACCTTTACTAATAAAATTATGATTGATCACTAATTGTTATTATAAGAAAACAAACGTATTGGTGACTAATAGTGGCAGCTCTGTTTAACTGATGTTAGCTAGCTCCTCAGTGTATTCACAGTTGATATAAAATGTATTATTATGATGTCATGTGGGAAATAGATTTTGATAGAGTATTGTGGTAACATCAGTGACTTCAAATTATGTTTATGCCCCGTTTTTAAAAAAATAAATAAATTAAAAAGCCAAATGAATCTGGGGTCATACGTCACACCTGATTGCGTCATGCTTTTAGGTGAATCCGTTTTTTACTCAACACCATCATGACTCTAAATGTTCCAGTAATTGGTACTTCACTAAAAATTAAGTGTGACGTCGACACGTCGTTCAAGCATTTTTCCAGCTTTTTTCTTTTTCTTTTTTTTCTGTGAACAGAGTGAAAGTAAGCGTACCCGGGGTGCACTGTGGCACACATCAACAGTTAAGCTTTGCCCCTTCTCCTTTTGTTTAATTTTTTTTTAATGAAATGTATTTGCTTTCCTTTCTGTGTTGTGGACGGAAAACCTGACCACTAGAAAGTGAGGTCTAAGCTTGCTAGCTAGTTAGGAGGCCGCAGGAGGAAGCTGGCACTGGCCCGCCGCTTTATCTGGACCGGTCAGATATCCGGATAGGAAACAACTGGAAGGCTTCTGAATACAAGACGCATTCGGAGCTCTGCGAGCCCGGGCCGACGTATACGGAAAGCATGCGTGATATATGATCGTATATGCATTTATTCTGCACTTAATGGCGTCGGGATTTTTTTTTTAAATATTATTATTTTTAGATAAAGCAGAGAATGAATCCTTTGCTATTATCCATCTCTGCTGAAAGGATTTAATTCGGGAAGTGACAGCCTTCAGCGCGCGTCAGCCCGTCTGATCAATGCAGGTTTTTCTCTGGCCGATTCACGTTTATATTTACAAGATTATTAAGACAAGACCTTCTCTTGTTTTGTGCTTGGTCTTAATTATTAGCCTTTCCTCATCTTCTTTACCATCTTTCCTTCGGTGCCAAGGTGTTTTGCGATGCTTGTATTTCGTCGTCCCTCCCGTAGCCAGTGGGATTCAAATATTACTTCTACAGAACGCTATTCTCATTAGAACAAATTACACTTTGACATGTTTAACTATATCAGTTCCCTCGGGGGCTCCTAATGTATTGATCCGCTGTGCCTTTGGTCAGCTTTTTAAAGCGCTCTCCACAAATCCTGGTGTAAAGTGTGGTGGCCCACACAGCTACACAGCTGCCTCCTAGTGCAGCTGACAAACTGTAAACACAGCAGCTGAGCAGCTGCAGGTGGTTCCACGAATGCATTTCAGGTACAAAGATATAATTATTTATTTATTATTATTTAATTTTAATACTCTGCAGCCAAAAGCTGACGCTGAAAAAAATACAGAAAGCTGGAAAGTAGCATTCTTGTTGCTTCTTTCCTTAAAATTAGATTTCACCATAACTGTGACTTATCTTGTGTTAACTGTGTTAAACAGATGAATTCACAGTAATCAGTGGGATGGGTGTGACATAAAGTTGGAGTTGAACGCTGACCTACTTCTCTGTGAAGCGGTTCATAATAGGAAATATATGTTGCTGATGATTCAGTTCTTTATTGTCCCTTTAAAACAATTTGTCTGACAAACAGCTTTGTTTTGCTTTGTTTACTTACACACACAGACACACACACACATGCACACACACGCACACACATAATCTTTACTAAATCCCAGTCACCATACAAATTGTCAAAATATCAGCACAGCATATAGCAGCATTATGACCCATACAGTGTCAGCGAGGCTCCGAGTTATTTTGATGGATAGTAATGATGGCCCTGCTATCGATGACAGTATCAGAAGTAGCTGTAATAATGATAACAAAACAATTCAGAGAGATCCACTCTGCGAACAGTCTGAGCTAGAGGAGCAAGAGGTGAGTGAGAAACACAATTCCTGGAAACTGATTGGGAAAATATAACTTTCCTGGAATTGTACCTCATTCCCCTCACCCTTCACCTTACACTCTTTTATTTACTACCCTGCACAATGCATACACACAAACACACACACATGCATGCATAGCCATTCAATTCCATATAAAGAGAGCAATGGACTCACCAGCCTGCGTTTAGGCTTGATCAGTGGTCTGTTCTGGCCATTCATCTTGTGGTACAGCCCACAGGCGTTGCACAGGTAGTGTCCGGTGCTGTCACGTCTCCACAGAGGTGTAGAGGTAGCTCCACAGTTTACACACTCACGGCCCTCTGAAGGAGAACACACATGGACATTTGTAAAAACTGCCACCTAATTTAGAGCTTAGCCTGCGGGATGTATTTATTCTTGGTGTTGATGTGTGCAAGTGTGCGCGGACATGTTTCATTTAGATGGCAAGGTTGATGTGGCAGCTCTCCCAGCAGTTGTAATTCACACTGACAAACAACTTATTTTAAGCCCATTAAAGGTAAAATAATCTGCTTTTGTATCAAGTGATGCTTTATTTAGAGAAGAAATTAATATCTAAATGTGTTATACTAGACAATGAAGTGACTCTTTCAGAATTTACACTATCAGATGCACAAAGGAGCCAAAAGCTGACTTTATTGTTCATCTCTGCTTCATCCTCAATTTCCAAGGCTTCAACATCAAGTCTTATTTTTCTTCTAAAATAAGTCTTGACATAAAACACCTGTAACGCTACATTAAATACATTTAATTATTTTCAAGTACTTAAAAAATGCCATATAAGTATGTTGTTGTCAAAGAAATACACTTGTAGCCAGTTAGGATTTCATACGTCATAAGCATAATAATTAATAAAAAGATAGTTTGGGTTTCCCTGGACTTTGTCTCTGGTAACAAGTTGGTCAAACACAATCAGGCTTGAAGCTGATCTGTTATCAAATAACAATCAGGACAATGTATTAATGTCTTATGTAACAGAGAAGCGACTCTTAGCCTAAATACTGAGGTTTTTGGCTCCGTGCGCCTGCGGATCATCCTTTCACACCTCTGGGCTGGATCCAGTTCACTGTTCGCGCGGCCAGCTCAGGCAATTACAAAGTCACGCTCAACAAAGGAGATTTATCAAAGTGGCTCTGTGCTGGAGATCTGTGGAGTGTATATGCTCCGGTCTGTAACATCATTCCCTCCGAGAAAACGCTAATAAAAAAATGTATTTAGTAGTTGTTTTTCTACTTGTGTTTCCCAAATGTGAAAAATTAATGAGGCAATCAGCACAGCGTGCACATAACAACTGACTGGCTGTGTTTAGTGTAAATTGCGGAGGAACTCAGTGCAGAATTAGGACGTAATTCATAAACAGACATTTTTAAAAATATATTAAACTGATTTATGCTCTTATAATGTGGATGACAGTAAAAGACCTGGGAAAATAAACGTCCTAAAACGGCGTTAAGGTTGTATTCTCTTGGTAAATGGTGCTCCTGTAAATATTTACAATTATTTTTATTTAATTTTATTTAATAGCAGCTATTGTGTTGGTGGTGATTCTAACTGTGGCATTTAAAAACTACTCTAGGTTTAATAAACAATTGGCTTGTATTTTTTTTACTGACTGGCCATAATTACCGAGAGTGAAAAATCAGTTTATTATTATTAACAAATTGCGTGAATTTAAAGGAGGTTAAAAATCGCCAAAGCCAAACGAGTTACGCAAACCAAGATTTCTGCTTCCTAAGTAAAAAAGCCCAAACAGCAGGGCGCCACAGATCGTTTTAAAAACGCATACATCGCGGTGGTTTGTGATCTCCCTAGAGTTAAACATTCTTTAGGTTTAGTTTAGGCTGGTAAAAAAAAAATTAAACTGAACCGCTTAAACAGCAGTCCTGCAATAAGATCGTTACATAAACCATAGACAGACTTTACATACAGGTTCTGGCTTTGTATTTTCACATTTACTTTGTTTTATGTGTGTATTTAAATGTGTGTGAGCTGGACTCACCGGTGCAGGACCGTGTCTTGCCTTTGTTCTTGGTAGTGAAACTGGATGAGCCCAGCAGGCTGCCCGGGTGGAACAGGCTGCTGCCGTACTCGTGGGCCGCTGGGAAAGAGTAGGGAGCGTACGTCGGTATGGGGTGGTGGGTGGTGGGGGTCTGGGCGTTCATGGAGGCCAGGCTGCTTCTCAGCGGACTGGAGCCCTCCATCTTCATGCCCTCTGGCAGAGACACTTGGTATTTGATAGATTCCTTCTCGTCGATTCTGGTAGTGGACGACGGAGATGCAGCCCCTGGATCCGGCGACACGTCTTTGGGTGGCGTAGGGGGGAAAGTGTACAGATGAGTGCCGGAGTGGGACGGCGGCGTTAAAGAGGATGCTGAGACCGTGTTTGAACTGCTGCTGCACGGGTAAACGGCGGAGAGAGCGCCGGGGGACGCAGAGCCAGGGTGGTGCAGGCTGGGCTTACTGAAGGGGCTCACGGCCCAGGCGTTGTGGTGGTGAGCCGAGAGGGCAGGTTTCCCTCCGTCAAGCCACGAAATCCCCGGGCTGTGAAGGAGATGAGGCCGACAGACCTGAGTCCCCGTCAGACGAGCTGTGAAGCAGAAGCAAACTTGTTATTGTGGAGCCGATTCCGACTGTGGCGGCTGCAGGTTTAGAGGCAGAAATAGCAAAGACTTGTTGATACACAGGCCTGTTAAACACGTTAATAAAGTAGCATAATATATTTGTAACAGAAATGACAACAGTATGCTCTGAACTATGCGTGCGTAAAAGCAGGTTAGGACTGCACTGTAAAAAACTTCTAATCTAATAAAATGAATAAAAAACAAATAAACCATCCAGACTGTGAAATACAAACATTTGGGTCAATGTAAAATTCCCCAGTTTATAAGAATCATAAGCCTGCGAGTTATTTATAGGCAACATAAAATAGAAAATAAATTAACAGACGTTTTCACAACAACCTGCAGGTACATTTCAGGTTAACTACTGCCTTTTTAATGCCGTGACAAACATCAACTCAGCGCACATGTAGAAATGTGTTTTCTCTTCTGTTTCTGATAGACTCCCGATAAGCCAACTGTTCCTGAGTTTCTGTGTTTATTGTGTTCGTTATTGTGTTCGTTGAAGTTGCACGCCTGCGTTAACTCCATCTTACCGTGCGCCTGGCTGTAGGACACTCTGGCCCTGGCATGGTTGGGGTAGTATGGGTTTCCTTGTGAGTCCAGGTGATTAAAGAAAACATCCACCTCATCCGGAGGCAGGAGCTGCGCCGTGGGCTCCATGTAGTTGTGCCCCAGGCCGGGATGGTGAGAGTCTGGGTGTTGTCCGTTCAGCACGGCGTGGGGATGCACCCAACGGGGCTGATCGGCAGCCACGTCCATCTCTGTGACTCTCTGTAGCGCCTTCACAAAGTCAAACGATATCCAGGTAGGAAGGGGACAGAATACCCCTGAAATATCTCTCCTTCCCGAGGTTTTCACTCTCGTCCACTCACAGCACAGAACTGGAGCTTTGGCTTTCGTCCCTCCCTAACTCAGCTCCTCTCCTCTCCTGAACATTCAGTCGAGTTTGACACTGGAAACCTGCAACAAGTAAACATCACAGGTTAATATTTAAAAAGCAGAGGTATTGTGCAGGCTTGTAGGCATCGGTGCACTAAATGCAGATCGTATGGATGAATCTGGTGCACTAATGATGCAGCGGTAGCAAAAAACAAAGACAACACACCAAAAAAAACCTCAAAACACACATCATTCAACACATCATTCTTTATACCCATCAACGGGCTGATATTCTGCTGTGCGACAATAAGGTAAACATATCTTACCTTTGACAATATTTTATCTACAGTATCCGGTCGGGTGATTCCTCTTTGGAAAACGGCTGTCTGTCCGCGTTTGCTGCTGCAGGTCCTCTACAGTTTACGATTGTGTTTGTCAGAGTAAACTCTGTCCACTGGGACTTAAAGCAACACGTATAACTGTGGCTGACAGCGCGGGGCCTGGCTTGTTAAGCTCATAGGCGGAGTCTCCAATAAAGCTTGGACCCAGCCAAT
The DNA here is from genome assembly GCF_000239375.1 of Pundamilia nyererei. Lineage (NCBI taxonomy): Eukaryota > Metazoa > Chordata > Actinopteri > Cichliformes > Cichlidae > Pundamilia > Pundamilia nyererei. The sequence goes on from NW_005187511.1 coordinate 249,792, forward strand.
TGAAAACTACCTCCGCAAAACCTCAGAGGCAGCGCCTGCGCCCAGAAAATCACGGAGACATTTCTGTAATATTCCTGCAGACATTGTCTGGCTGCTTGAGGCCAGGCGTGTGCAACTTTTTATTGAATTTTAGGTCACACGCTGTTTAAAATTCGCCAAAAAGACATTTTTAAAATGTTTAGTGCATTTAGAATCAGTGTGAAATATAAAGCTCCCCCCAAGCCTACATGCATTTCAGCCACCGTGGCTAAGAGATCAGCTTCAACAAATCAGTATTTCTTGTTCGAGTGTGTCAGTCTGTTGCCGCATCTTATTTTGCAGGCGGTTTATTACATGAGACAGCTCCATATACAGCGAGCTCGCTGCTGTTTAATTAATAAAGGTGGGCTGATCATTTTCTTTAATGTATACATTAATGTTCCGATGAAGAAGCCATACTGGCAGCGTCGATAATGTTTATTAATCACCTTTTTATGTATCCAGTTATAAAATGAAGGAGTCAGTATTGCATGTCATTTTATTTGTGGTTACACGTTATTACTATTATTTTTTTAAATATGTTTAATGGCCTGTTTTGCTGTGTGCAGGCTGAAAGCTCTCTCTCCCTCTCCCTCCTCGTTGCTTGATTGACAGACAATAATTGGAGAGGGAGCGCGTGCAGCCCCGGCCGGCAAACGCTGCCGCCTGCTTGACGCCGTCTCCTGACGTCAGTGCATCTTAGTGAAGAAAAAACAGATTCAGCAGGACATGAACTTTTTCCAAGACTGAGGGACCAGCAGAGAGAGAGAGAGATTTATCGGACTGTACTGTAGTCCCAGCGGATGAACTCGAGGAAGGACACTGCAACTGATATTTACACTTTGGGAGCATTAATAATACATCAAGTACATCCTCCTGACCCTGCTGTGATTTCGAAGAACAGGCCAACAACCGCCAATCGAACAGCAAAGATTGGGAAGAGGGCAGATTAAAGATTAGATTCGATTAGATTAAAAAGTTTGACTGTGTAAATGTCCTCATTATTTATTATTATTTTTCAAACGCTCATTAAAGTTGTTTTTTGTGTGCAAACGCACTATCTGTCTGTCTGTCTATCTATCTATCTATCTATCTATATAAAATTCGTTTTAAGCAGTATTAAGAGGACATCCATAGCATAAAGAAAGCAGAGAATACCAGAGGGACAAGTGAGCAGTATTAGAGCTCATCAGCATGATAATGTGGAAATACACATGCTTTGAGTGTGAGCCCTTTTGATCTGGCCTGGCGATAAAAACCTTATCGGCAGCGAACATCCACTTCCATTTTAGGACTTGACATTAATTCTATCCACCCTTTTATTTACGGCTCTTTTTCTCACACGAGCCCAGGAGAAAGAGAGAGGTCGCTCCCCGATTCAGCTCTGAGAATTTCATTATAGGGCGAAAAAGGAAGTGGTTTCCCCTCATAATAAACGCCGAGCAGACTTACAGAAAATAGAGTAAAATAAAATAAAATAATAAATTCTAAACGTGTTACACATAAATGCAATGATCTACGCGAAATCACAAATTATTATTATTATTATTATTATTTGTTATTGTCGTTGTTGTTGTTGTTGTTTTTTACTTGCTGCTTTAATTTTTTTGCTTTTAATTATTTTCAAGTGCCTGTTACATTGATGTGTGCGTGTGAGACTGAAGGAGAGAGAAAGAGAAATCCAATCCTGGTGGGATCCTTGGATCCCCTGATTATAGCCCATCCCGGGGTAATTTTTCATCGGTGCTGGCTAATCTTTGTTCTTTGTGAAGATAATAAATAGCCTAATCGTTATCAGCGAGCTGCTGGAGGTGTCGGGGAGAATGAGGCTGATCGGCCCGGGAAATAGGCTCCAAAGTGCCGCGGAATAAATGGCATTTCTTATCTCTCTCTCCCAGATTATCGCCGCCTTTTCAAACTCGCACAACAAATACATCTAATGCAGCGAATGCATCACTTATACTGGACTAGATCTGTGTGAATGATTGATAGATAAACAGATAGAGAGAAGAGGGGCGGCGGGGGGTGATGTTGGCTATTATTTACAAGTTTAATGTTGTGCATGTGCAAAGTCTTTATTCGGTGCATTTGACAGCATAAATACAGCTTGGCTTCCCATTATTTTTGGGTTATCTGCAGGAGCCATCTGAGGTTCCGGCTCTTTGTTGTGGGATATCTAATTTCTTTCTTCTTGGATTTGACTGCATAAGAGTTAAACAGACGCAGCCGCTCCAAGCAGAGAGAAGAAGAAGAAAAAAAATTGAATAATGTTTTCACGTGTTGGAAATTTTGCAAATGGCAAAAGCAGGCGATAAGCCTCGCAACGGTTTGGTAACAGCGCAGAGATTGATATTTGTTTATTTAATCAGTCATGATCATGGCTGAAATCACGCATGACTCCGTATTGTTTGAAAAAAACTCCTGCTCATTTAAATAACAGAATAAAAATGTTTGGTATGTTTGAAGGAAATTAGGCTATTCTGAAATTCTCCCATAGCCCCAAGTTGAAAAGCAAATTTCAACAAAGAGAACGGTTCTACCATCATTTGTCATTTCTGCTATGTCAGGAATTTCGATATAAAGAGAACACTTTTATAAGACAATATGCTGTTGATAAAACTAATCAGGACAAAGCCTGTGGTTCAGGGCTTCATTCAAAGAAAAGGAAAATCAGTGTTCCGTCATGCAGACAAAAAGAATAGGAGGAACCTTTTTTGTTGTTGTTGTACTGTGGATACGTGTGTTCGTGGGGAGTGATCGGTTAATGCAGAAAAAAGGTATTTTCCAATATATACAAACTGGATGCTTAATAACTTGGCAGCTGCAGCAGGCCTGGGTGCTGCTGATGGTCTCCAGGGTAACGCAGATAACGGCGCAGTCATTTTCCATATCGTACAGTCTATTATATTCAAGGATTAGTTCTCCTTCCCGAAAAGGTCAAACAGAAAGTCAAACCAGGCAAGAGCGCTCCTCCTCTCCTCGCTCCACTCCCCCTACAATGACAGAGCATTTCCCATTTCTCCCCCCCCCCCCCCCCTTTTTTTTTTCATATTGCACCAGTGTGAGGGCCTTTGCTGGGATGCTTTGATAGATGCAAGCATCGCATAGCGGACAACAAACCTCTTTGCATGTTCCTAATAGCACTAATTCTGGGTTGAAGACTGTGACAAATTACATAAGGCTTCAAAGTGAGGTAGCATATCAGTCTTTGCAAACCCCTTCAAGTTGTGCCCAAGTCTGAGAGAAGATAGGGGTAGGTTGATGACTCCCGCACAGACGTAATCACAGTCCTTCAAACGCTGCCGGTAATCTGCCTACATAGGTTACTCTAAAGTATATATTTTGAAGGCAGCTGAGTTAATACGTGAAATACCAGAGATGACCATTTAAAAAGTATTTTCTTCTTCTTCCTTTCAGAGCTGATTGCTGAGACATCACAGCGGTGTGTGACAGTTATTCCTGAAGTCAAAAGTTTTCCTTTTATAGCAAGTTTTTTGCGACAGGTCATTAAGTGCACATGATTTAACATCTAATGGAAATGAATGAATGAATGAATAAATGGTGAGTTTAGAAGCACTTATAGATTAGATTAGATTCTGCAGTCAATAAAAAAATAATGGGAAAATAAAATAAAGTTCCTTAAAGTAGTGGGTCTAATTTAAAAAAACATAAAACTGATGTAATTCTCAGTTTCATTTTATTCAAAGTTACTTTTAAAACAATGTTTGTTTTTTATTTGATTTTTTTCTTTATTAGAAATTTAGCATCATTCGAATTTGTTTGATTTCATGGATAATTAAATGTTTAGATAACTTAATTACTTGAATTAAAATTCAATTTGAATTAGTATGCATGTAATTATATGTATTTTCCGATTTTATTGGATTGAGCATACAGTGACAGCCAGTGTTCAAGAATCCTTTTAAATAAAGTGAATACATAAAAAATTACAAATATGACGTCCATTAAAAAAAGTTAATCTCTCGGCAGCTTTTTGAATAACTTGTTAGAGCTAGACTAACGCTTGGCCTGCAAATTAGGAGGACTCCTAATGGTAAGACAAAACTGTGCTGCTGGTTGAAATAATCAGGCAGACAGTGACACCTAGGGGAGAGTAGTAGTTCTGTTCACCCTGATTGGGAAGATTTAGATTCTGCTTCATTGTATATTTTGCAGCAAAAAAAAAAAAAAAAGGGGGGGGGGGGTTTAAAAAGGCCAATGACTAAACCTTTGTATTTTTCACCACCATCATCCGGAAAACAAATGTGCCACAATGCTTTTGAGAGAAAGTTGTTCATCCCTTAAAGTGTCTGAGATTTACAGGATCTATGCCGAGGAGCAGCGATGCTGTAATCTTTCCTTTTCCTTATGCACAGTTTACACTTTATAAAAATAACCATAGTTAGGCCGCTGTCCTTCATGCTAGCAAGCTGCTGAGCAATGAGGTTAACAAAACGGGTTCTTATTTACACTGTAATCCAGTGATGTGTTCTAACATATGCCCACTGTGGTGACCCCTTGTGACAACAGAGCAGTTGTAGCTTTTTATTTTGTAATTACTGATTCTTCCCTATTTTCTAAACTCCTGTTGTCCACACATCTCAGTGAAAAACTATTTCAGCATCTTGAATATCTTTAAATATTCTCATTTGATCTTGCATTTCTCTCTGTGTAGCTTTTCTTAGTCATTACAGGTCATAGGTTCACTTCCTGCCCAGAGAGCAGCAGGATATGAGAGTTTACAACACCTTGTCACTAACCACTTGTCAATCAATCTCTGTTTCACTGCAGCTGTCCGGGGAGTTGTAGAATTCAAAACAACCTTTTCTCCCCCCTCAACCTTCACGTGTTCATCAATTTCACTTCATCATTCTTTTGTTTTGTCTTTGTGCTAATCCAGTTCCTGTGGGTAGAGTGAGTGTACGTCCGAGTGTGCAGTGTATATGTTAAGGTGTGCGCTCAGTAAGGACTGTTCAGGGAAAATGGCCAGAAGTAAAACTAAAGGCTGAATTTGATAGTGACTTGTAACTTTTTCTACATTTTCTGTAATTACGACACCAAACTGAATAAGATAAATATGTTCACAGTTTAAAAGGAGATTCTCTGTGCCAATTCATCAAGTTCAGCTTCAGATGCCCCTTGTTCATTTCTGTTTCTGTCAGTCAACCAGGAATCTTTAATGAGTTTTTCACAGATTAAATCAAGTAACGTTAACCTCCAGAAATAGCCAGAGGAAATTTATCACCATCCATATGACAGAGACTTTGATGGATTTTATGAGGGCTTCAATAAGAAATTTACAATCAAAAGAACCAGTTTTGACCAGAAGAAATCAGTCTGGAGCTGCAAAACATATTCTAGCTTTATGACGAGAGTGACACAGCTTATTTATCTAATTTAATGTTGCATTTGCATGCAGTAATATCATGTTTTGTTGCTGTTATGAACTTACAGCAGTCATCTTTATTACCAACCAAAAAAAATTAATTTCCATTCATCTTATTAATCAGCTAGTTTTTTGTTGTGTGGCTCTGGGAGCCACAGGCTCGAGACCCTTGGACCAAACATGCATTTTTTGCATGCTCTGCATCTACATGTGCATATGTTCTGGTACACATGGTGGTGTTGTGTGTTTTTGCATCTGTCTGCTCATTCTGTGTCTGATCCTCAATGATTTCCCGTCTATAAATCCCCAGACTTTCTGCTTGGCTTAAGCTGATTCTACAGAGCTAACCTATCCTATATGTCACACGCACATCAGACACAGAGGCGCTGAAAAAAAGACATCTGATCCATTCCTGTCTCTTACTTGGTCTTTGTGTAAAAAGATGCCTACAGCACACACACACACACACACACACACACACACACACACACACACACACACACACACACACACACAATAACAAAGGAAAATCTCGTAGCATTTACAGAAATTCAGTGTGGCTTTTGCGGCTGCTCAGGCAGAAGACAGTGAAGTCATCAGAGTGCAGTGACAGAGTGTGTGTGTGTGTGTGTTTTCCCTCTTTGCCACAACTTTCTGCAGGTGCAAGAGAGAAAGCTACAGAGAGAAGAGAAACACAGCTGACCATTGGGCTGCTTTACCACATCCTTCATACTGAACTTTACACACACACACATATGCTCATGCACACATGTACGCACATTCATTCTTTCTCTCTCAGTATTCATATTTCATAATTTGACAAGCACAGTGTGCATATTTAAAGGATTTATTGGATTATTAATTGTGAAAGGTCTTCCTGGTATATTATGATGAGCTGCTTCTGACCCCCTGGAGGTCGCCCGCATGAATTTTGTTGTCAGCAGGTATTATCAGATTAGATAATCCTTTGATTTGGAGTCTGCCTGATCAGCACTCTCAATCGTTTCACCCCCTCTCCTGTTATTTTCTCCGTCTTTCCCTCACATCAGAGGTGGATTATTATGGAATTGCATGAGACGTAAATGCTGATGGAAGTAAAGCGCTTTGGAGCAATAATTCACGACACTGAGAGCGCGCCATGTTCCTCTCCTGTACTCGCTAAAAGAGACTGAGGCTATACAGGGCAGCAGGCAAAGGCCTGGCCACTCAGCAGATGTGAAACCAGTAAGATGCCTTTGGGAGATGTTAGAATGAGGAGATTTGTATCACAGCTGTGCAGCAGACACATTTGCAGGATGGCAGCTAAAGATGAGCAAATGAAGCACCTACACAGCATCAATGATAGCATTAATGTGGTGTTTCTAATAAAGTGCTTGTGAGCGTGTATATTCATACACATGTGAGTGAATCAGTGAACCAGCTTCCTTCTGTGTTAAAAACACTGAAGATTCATTTCTATGAGCAGCACATTTAATACGCAAGTGGTCAACTTTAATCTAATGTTGAAGTTGCTGCTTTAAAGTATCAAGTGAAGCTTTCTTATTATACCAGAAGTTCATCAAACACGGTTTTATCAAAACTATTATAACTGATTACATAAAATTTAAATGTCATGAATGACTAATTTTGATGTAAAGTTTATTGACTTTATTCACAAGTATTCAACTTTTTGATTTAAAAAAAGTGCTGTACCAGCAAGCACTGCAATAATTTTAGTCTCCAAAAGATTTTAAACATGCTGAATGTTAATCACATAAATATTTAGTTAATTAAAAGTTGTTGTTTTTTGTGTTAGAAAAAAACCCTGCAGTGCCTCCGCTCCCTGCCTGCAAACCCTCTCCACCTCCACTTTCATGCGCACATTCATGCATAAAGATGGAGCGAGGCCTGCCACTTGGCGCCCTCTGAGCCCTCCCTCCCTCCTCTCCCCTCCTCACCTCAGCTCCTCACCACATCAGGATACACTTGTTCTGGTGAATTCCGGTTTCAAACGGAACGCTGCCTTTCTCTGGTTTTTTGCAGGACCAGTATTAAAAGCAGGCACATGCTGTCTCTCAGTGGTCCTGTGGTCAGGGAAACAAGCCTCTAACGGCCTGTTATACTCACACACCTTTCAAACCTCACCCGCTCCTGCTTCCTCCCCACCCTCAAGCCTTCCTCCTACTTTCCTTGCACTTGACAGCCGCCATGCATGCCCTTATCGCAATGAGAGCAGGTTAAAGTATGAAAAGTTCCTTCCACTGCAGGCCACTAAGTTCATCCTCCCGCCTCCTCCATGCTGTCACCTCACCAGATTCTTTTCTACTATGCAGTGCTGCTGAGCCCGAGACTCATTTACACCACAGTCCGCATTAACACACCTGTTTTGTAATTTTGTAAAGTCTTAATTTCAAAAACTTACATCACTATGAGCAGATTTTGTCCTTTGACCTCCAGTACCAATTATGGCGCCCCCAGTGTTGAAAAGAGGCACGGCAACCTGAAGCTTACAGTCAAGTCAGGGCTGTTGTGCTTTCAGCAGTTCTCTGAAACCTTATGAGTTGAACAAAACTTATCAAAACCCCTGAAATAATTCGGAATAACATATATGGCTTCAAAAAATAAGACCTCAGTTATTGTTTTTACTCATCGCACTTCACATAAACAGGCTGTAGGTTAAGCACAGTTATTGTCTCCGGCTGTTTATTTTCTGACAGAGCACAGTGTTGCTATTGTTCTCTCATTTCTATAGACACTTTGTTTGCCTTGTTTGCTATAGACTACTGTGCAGTTTCTCATGTGAAAGTTGTTTTCCAGATTTGCTCTAAGCAACATTGCCACCTGCTGTTAAACACATGGATGGGAATATCACATTCCTACAACTTCAGTCATTTTCAGCAGTCAAAAAAGGGGCAGCCCACATTTAAAACTCTCTCTGCCTTCATCCATGTTCTTAGAAAATCCTTTGAGTGTGAAGAGAGATTATATTCATTTTGGAGCCAAATCTGAGGAAAAACACGAAATGTTTCCAGGGTGAAATATTGAAGTGTTTTGTGAAGTCTTACTCTGCATTTCAATATGATATAAAGAGAAAGTGAGACTGATTATTATTAACGTTTGGTGGACTGATGGATATTACCTGGATAAACAGATTATTTGATTGGGAAACTTTTTTTTCCCCATTTGCCGTGATTATTGGCCACCTATCCATATTATAAGAGCTTATCCATTTCAGGGTCACAATGGGGCTTGAGCAGGTTCCAGCTTTCATAAGGTGAGATGCAGGACTTAACCAAGATAGGTTAAGAGTCTATCATAGGGCATTTGAGATCATATTATATTTTTAAGTTTTTGTAACCAGATGGGCTGTTCTAAATTTTCTACATCATGTGAAAGATTATAAAAACATATTTTATAAGCACCACAAAGATAATAAAAAAAAATAAAAAATAGAGCCTCCTGCAGAAAGATGAACACACTACTACTAACATGAGTTCTGTTTTAAATCTGATATTTTCTTGTGTCACTTAGAAATAAATGACACATATCTGAACTTCCCTCAGAGGAGCACAGTGTTTCTCAAAGGGATGTGCTGGCTAACCGCTGCCCAGTCTGGGCTTCCGGCCCTGGGGCAGCAGAGCCTGCTGATACCCCTCCGCACCCCTCCGCACCACCACTATCACCCCACTCCAGACACTGTGCCAGGATACTGTGGTGACACAACCCTGGGCGTCTGTTCCTCCCTTGTCAACAAGACTGATGGATGCAGAAAGGAGGAGAGAAGAAGAGATCAGGAGGAGTGATTGAATTTATTGAAAGCAGTTGCAGCTCGGAGCATGAAGAGTCAAAAAGGAGGAAATTTGAGAAGGTCTGAACAACATCAGTCAAACTCTTATTAAGTGATAGAAAGCAAAAATAGAGAGTGATGATGAACAGAAAGTGGTAGGAAAAGGTTTTTGCTCCATTTATTGATGACATAGAGGGAAAATTGATTTAGATACTGAGCTTGATTTTTAGACGTTCATCTCTATACAGGCAGAATCTCTTAAAGATAAAAAAAAAAGAATTTAGATTGACAGAATTTTATCCTGGTTTTAATTTCTTTTGTGTTGACTTCACATTTCATCTTCAGCTGAGACAAAGCTTTTCTCAGTCTCTACAATACAACCAGGAGCCACCAGGGGGCAGAACACAGAGCCATCCAGCTTTGTTTCCAGCACACACGAAGACACACAGAGAAAATTAAACTAGAAAGCTGATATGTATAATAGGTTTTATGGGTGATTGATCATAATTGCTTATCGTTAGCCTGTGTGTGTGTGTGTGCGTGTGTGTGTGTGCAATATTATGTGTTATGTGTGAAACAGGTGAAAAGGTGAAAAGGAGCTTGTGGTTGTGTAACAGTGATTACCTTCCCATGATGTGTACAATGGGATCCATTTGTTTTTAAGAAGCCAAGCACATCATGCACCTCCTTATCTGCTGAGAGAACCACTGACTCCTGTGTGTGTGTGCATGTGTGTGTGTGTGTGTGTGTTTGTGTGTGTGCATAAAACAGACATCTCCTTGTGTGTAGATAAGTAGTGTATGTGAAATACTTCGACAGGTAGGAGGTCTGACAGCAGTGTGTCTTTGTGTTTAGATGAGAGCGCTGTCACACGATCACATTAGACAGCCTGCTTGTTGCAGAGACTGACAGCTCACTGCAAACAATGCTAAAAGTAAAAAGTCTTTTACAAAGACTGTGAGACACACACCCACTGACTCACATACCTACTCCCAAAACGTCTTCGTGAAACACATCTGTGGATGAATCACCCCCGCTGACACCAACTCTAGAGACCAGGGGAGGGTGACTGTTTCAGTATGTTTGTGTTTGATTTAATAGAGGTGGGTGGAGGACGGTTTGCCAACAGAAAAGGAAAAAAAGAAGGTCCTGAGAGTTAGCGTCAGTGTGTTAGACCTCTACCTGGGAAAGTATTAGTCAGGTGAGATGGCCTGTCTAAAACTGGGCTACTCTTGGTTTAGTATCAGACTGTGAGCTTTGGCTCTTTGGCTTTCTATTAAAGCAGCTGGAGGCAGAACATACAGTAGGGGACTGTGGTTAGACACCCTGTCACATGAATCACAGTGTGATGAAGTTTTAGTTTTAGGAGTTGTGTATATAACAGCTGAGCTCTCTGCAGGGACACGATGACCTCTTGCCTTTTAGTAAATGGTCTCCCATGACTTCATCTGACCTACAATGTCTGTGAGCTGCTGCAGGCAGCTTGTATAGGTCACAGAGCATAGACAGGTAGGAACACAAGCAAATTACCAGTATTAACTCATGCATGTGAAGGATGACTTTCATGTGTGGTTTGGGTTGTTTGTCTTGTCCTTAAACTGTTAACACGGAGAAAACATGCCTCCCCTGGCATCCTGTGATACATTAAGGTAGCCTTTTGCAGGTTGTTGATGTGCAATAAAGATTCTGGAAATTTATTACAGCAACCTCTGCAATATTTTCAATATGTATTTAACTGTTTCACAGTTATGAAGTAACATGTATTTTTTACCAGAGTGAGCCCATCATAAAGAAAGTAGAGCTTCACAGTCTGCTAATCAGCATTTAAACATTATTTCTTTTACACTTTTTTTAAAAATCTTTTAGCTGCTATCTGCATATAACTGATAAGTGACATGAAAGCAACGCTAAATATAGTGACCAAAGCATCTATCGATTATAAAACAAGAAAGAAAGTGTCTGGTGTGATTATTACTGTAGTCTACTGCACAGCAAATTTTCCCCATTATGTTGACATCATTATCTTTAGTCTGTTCCCATAAAGTTTTTGGGTCTTGTCTTCATCTCCACCCTCTTGAAGGAGTAGCGCTCTCCAGTTCGTCCATCTGTCAGGATGTACCACGTTCCCCAGTAGATGCCGTTGGTTACCCCGCTGTAACGCCCACGGTAGTACCGTCCATTCAGATTAGCTGCCAGACAAGCATCAAACCACCAGCCAGCACCATAGTACTGACCACAACTTCCCGACACGTAACGGTCATAGTCTCTGTCAGCAGTGCTGAAGGACCTGCCGTCGTGGTTGTAGCGCTTACTGTAACTCAGTGCATTACCTGCATCACCAGAATACTCCCGTGCTGTCAGGCGATACCTGGAAGATAGACAAACAACATTTGAGGGTTTTTTTGTTTTGTTTTTATGTGTGTGTTGTTTGTTAAAAGCCGAGTAAAATTATGTTTTATATTAATTTCACACTCCCGGCAAGGTGGCAAATGGATTGATTCTTATACAGTACTTTTCTACTTTACTTGAGCAATCAAAGCATTTTATATAACACGTCTCATTCACCCATTGATACAAGCACTTTTGGCTGTGTTGAAGTGCCTTCTAGCAACCATTCACACTTTTAGCAACCATCACAAACCACCAACCTTCCAATTAGTAAATGACCTGCTCTACATCCTGAGTCACAGCCACACCAAGACAGTGAATGGGTGATAATGGAAAGAGTCCTGGATATACAAGTCTCCTAGCTTGTATAGTGTTATGTAGACTATCGTGTATGTGGAAAACTAGAATGCAAATACTGTAACTGATTATAGGTAAAAGTGAAAACTTCAAAAACTACAGTTTAAAGTAAGTTAAAGATGGTCATTTGAATTACATAAAGACATTAGGCGAAGACATTAATTGCCTTTGCTAAAGTTTGAAAGGTAATGTTAAAAACTTTATTAACTTTTAATTTATTAACTCTGCTGATCTGCTTCAGGATGTAGTTTGATCAAAACTGATTGGCAGCCATACAAAAACAACACACATCTCTCAGGACATTAATCACATTTTGACTGAAATATTCAGAACCTTGTCTGTTCGTGTAAACGTGCAGTTCATACTTAAGAAAAAAGTGATTGGGAAAACAAGTTTTCATGGCTGTTGTTAATACATGAAAGCAAATAAGATTGTGACTGAAGATAAAATAAATACATTTTTGTTGTAGCTGACTTCCAGACTCAAGTCTCTCTTTTTCTGACCTTTGGTCTAATCCCCAGGTAACTTTAATCCCTTAGCGCAGAAAATATATCTGTGTGCAGAGTGCTTCACCTCTGTGCCTCCGAGGCCACTTTGAAGTTGCTGTAGGTGGCTTGGCGCCTCTGCTGGTGCCAGTCCTCCAGCTCAATGCGGAGTTGGTGTTGGCCACTGGAGGTAAGGGCATGCAACGCTGCGTTACCCAGCCAGTGTTCTCCTTGCAGATTTCCAAAGCCCTCCCGGTATTCCTGCCATGTTCTGTTGAAGTCCACTGAGCCATCTTGCCGATTCTGGATTACTGTCCACCCGCCACCCGCAGTCTCCATGTCACATTTAGCCTAAACCAATACAGAGATTCTAATATTATAAGGCCCAGATTTTACTGATCCACAGATAGCATGCACATCTCCAAAAGAAGCTGACCAGGGTGGTGTGGGCTTGGGGTGCGGGCGATATGTCTGTCTCATTTATGAGTGCGGTGAATCTGAAATACCTCTAGTGCCGGCCCATTCAGGTCAGGCTGGATGGTGTAGATTCCATTCTCTTTGATCCCCAGCGTGTAAATCTCTGCACAGTCCCGAGGATGTAGCCTCTCCAAGGGGGCAACTAGGGCACACACAGTGCATTTTCTGCTTAGAAATGAACAACAATTCACGTGGCTACCTGTAATGCCCTCACCTGTGGGTGGATGTTGAGTGATGCTCTTGAGGAAAAGCAGCAAGTCTTTCTCCCCCTCTCTCCCCACCGCTGCGCTCTCTGCCAACCAAGAGATAGATTAGGTTATCAGTGAGGCCAGTCACGCTGTCGTCAGGGGCTGAAAATAGATGCTCCCCTGTATACCTCACAGAGAGGATGCATGATAGCGCTCTCAAGGCTTTTTCGCTTTGTGAGCTGTACCGTATGTGTCTGTGCATCTGTGTGTGCATGTATACAGAGTTTTTGCCATGCTTCTTAGTGCAGTTAAATTCCTATGTACTCACCTATGACCGATGCCTAGCAGGTCTCATTGAGGTTCTGTTTACTATGTGTGGGGGAGCGACTGCACTGGCATTTATGTGTGTGCATGTTTGTGTGTTGCAGAGATTGGGGATATAAAGGTGTACTACTTACCCAGTCGTTTAGCCATTGCCCCAAGCGCCTGGCTGTGACAGTGGAGGTCACACTCTGTCAGCACAGCTGCCATTAAAGCCAGGATGGCCCCAAGAGAATTGCTCTCCTGGCCCTCGTGACTCCAAGGTCCCCCAGTATCCTGGACAGAGCGCATGCAGCGCTGCAGCTGAACCAGGCGCTCTCTGACAACCCCAGTCTGCTAGACAGTGACACAGATATATCTAAATCATTTTGTGAAAGTCAGAAATGATTCAGCACTCCTTAGTGTTATTCAGTCATGCATAAAAAGTCTAAAAATAAAGCTGTGCATGTGCATAAATATCATCCACACATCCTCACACATAACCGACAGCTCAGTTTTGTGTCACAGTGTGTCTCTTACACTTACATCACCCATGTTAATCATGTCCCAAACACACCTGTTCCTGCATGAGCTCAGCACAGCCATATGATGAGGATATTTTTAAAGCAAACCTAATTTTGTCCCTTCTTTGATTGCTGACGGTTATTGTTCCCTGGCTGGAAGGTGGTGCCAAGTCTAGCGTTCCATGAGAAAGAACCTGCTGGCATGAGTTTGGTAGTATGCCGCTCACTCTCACTACAACACGATGAGTAAAAAGGTAAACTTTAAGGTCTCCCAGGCTGCTGGAGTTAATTGACTGTTTAAGAGTTGTTTCTGGCCCCTCTGAGATTTTAGGATTTTTAAGCTGGGAACTGTGAAAAAACACAAACACACACACACAATGAAAAGTACTGTATAAAATGTCAGTTACCTTGTACTGAAACTGGGGTTGTTCATGTTTGTGCTCCACTTTCCGAGGGATGTCCGAGATTGCTGCAAGTGAAACCCCTGTCCTGCAGGCAGTTGTCCCAGTTTGACCCTCACAAGCCCCGGTACCTGCTCCAGCTCCAGTCCCAGGCTGGATGGGTGAGGCCACTAGATTATCTTTGCAGGGAGGATTTATACAGGCTGGAGAGGCAACTAAGGATAGCAGCACTCCCACATAGAGGAGAGGAAGCATGCTAAACTTAAAGGAACTGAAAGGAAACATGGAAAAATGTTTTAAACCTCTTAAACCGTGGTCCAACGTTGTTCCTCCAAGTAGTTGCTTTGTGTTGACGATTCCCTGCAAACTTTCTCTTCACTTTCCTTCAGCTCATCAAGCAGTGCCTCTTCAGGCAAATAGACTATGCTGACTTTGTCCTTTTTTTAAGAGGGAAAATTAGATCTTCATAGTCATGTCCTTGTCCATTTTGTGTTTTCTTCTCTGGGTTTCTTTCATGTTCTTTCTTTCTTCTCAGATCATCTCACTTGTTGTCCCCTTTCTCGTGCTCCTGCTAGTGAGGTTGCTTTGGCTCAGATTCCTAGATAAATGCGGCACTCTTTGCTGTCTGACACGGACTAATGCACCCACCCCCTAATACACACACACACACACACACACACACACACACACACACACACACACACACACACA